>NC_057814.1:373864901-374113742 GCF_018294505.1 Triticum aestivum | reverse complement strand
GGGCCTCGGCGGCGGCGACGAACGGTGACGTGCCACGTGGCGGCGGCGACACGGGTGGACGCGTCCGGCTCCGCCCGGGCGTGTCCGGCGGCGGAGAGGGACGAGGGTTAGGGTTGGACTGCGATTTCGTTTTTCGGGATGCCCACATATTTATAGGTAGAGGGAGCTAGGAGGCTCCGAATGAGGTGCGGTTTTCGCCCACACGATCGTGATCGAACGACCTAGAGCATGGAGGAGAGTTTGGTGGGTTCTGGGCTGGTTTTAGAGGGGGGTTTTGCTGGACACTCAAATGGACTTTGCGGATGCCCGGTTAACCGTTGGAGTACCAAACGACCTCCAAATGGAACGAAACTTGACCGGTGGTCTCCGGGTGGTATAATAAGGCCACTTGACAAGCCCCGGTCCATTCCGAGAAAGTTTGACACACGCACACGAAAGAAAACAAGAGGGGTGCACCGGAGGAGATAGGAGCGCCGGATTGCAAAACGGACAACGGGGAAAATGCTCGGATGCAAGAGACGAACACGTATGCAAATGCAATGCACATGATGACAGGATATGAAAATGCATGACATGACAAAATACAAAACGAAAGACAAAACCCGACCACGGAGAGAATATCATAACACATAGCCGGAAATGGCAAGAGTCGGAGTTACAAATATGGCAAGTTACATCCGGGGTGTTACAACACTCCACCACTACAAGAGGATCTCGTCCCGAGATCTAGGACTGAAAGAACTCCGGATATTCGGAACGGAGGTGGTCCTCGCGTTCCCAGGTGGCTTCCCAGTCGGAATGGTGCGACCACTTCACTTTCAGGAATTTGATTGACTTGTTGCGAGTCTTGCGCTCAGTTTCTTCAAGAATAGCAACGGGGTGCTCATGATAAGACAAATCTTCTTGGAGGTCAATCTCTTCGAAGTTGATAGTGCGCTCAGGAGTCTTGAAGCACTTGCAGAGTTGTGACACGTGGAACACATCATGCACGTTCGCGAAGTTGGAAGGAAGTTCAAGTTGATAGGCAGCGCCCGGAAGAAGGCCGAGCCCAGCTAGTCCAGAGGCCGGTGTACTACCTAAGCGAAGTGCTGTCCAGCTCAAAGCAGAACTACCCGCATTACCAGAAGATGTGCTATGGGGTGTACTTCGCCGCCAAGAAACTGAAGCCCTACTTCCAAGAGCATCCCATCACGGTCGTGTGCACCGCCCCGCTCGCCGATATCATAGGCAGCCGGGATGCATCCGGCCGGGTGGCTAAATGGGCCATTGCACTGGCGCCGTACACGATCTTCTACCAACCCCGCACCGCCATCAAGTCCCAAGCACTGGCCGACTTCTTCGTCGACTGGGCCGAGACCCAGTACCTACCGCCGGCTCCCGACTCTACCCATTGGCGGATGCACTTTGACGGGTCCAAGATGCATACCGGCTTGGGAGCCGGCATCGTCCTCACCTCTCCCAAAGGCAACAAGCTCAAGTACACGCTGCAGATCCACTTCGCCACCTCCAACAACGTGGCCGAGTACGAGGCACTCGTACATGGGCTCCGGCTAGCCAAAGAGCTTGGCATACGCCGGATCCTGTGTTACGGCGACTCAGACTTGGTGGTCCAGCAGTCGTCTGGCGACTGGGACGCCAAGGACGCGAACATGGTGAGCTATCGATTCCTCGTCCAGCAGATCAGCAGATACTTCTAAGGGTGCGAGTTCCTTCATGTGCCAAGGGCCGACAACGACCAAGCAGATGCCCTAGCACGGATCGGCTCCACCCGACAAGCCATACCGACTGGCATCTCCCTCCAGCGGCTCCTCAAGCCGTCCATCAAGCCGTCTCCAGAGTCAGACTCTATCTTCGTACCGCCTGCGCCAGATGCATCCGGATCCGACTAGAGGAACCACGCAGGCGGCACGGGGACTTCGACAACTGGCCCGGGGACTGCCGTAGTCGCACCCGGCCCGGGGACCTCGGAACCCTGCCCGGGGACTGCGGCAGTCGGCCCGGGGACTGCACCAACGCAAGAAGCGGTGGCCGATTCCAGTTCCACGCCACCCAACCCACCCACCCGAGTCATGGTGGCTACACTAACAGAAGAAGAAGTCACAGCTCCATCATGGGCCCAGCCAATCCTCAAGTTCCTAGTCAGCAGAGAGCTGCCGGTTGATGAGATCTCAGCAAGACTAGTGCAACAACGAGCCGGAGCATATGCAATAATCAACAGAGAGCTTGTGAAGCGCAGCGTCACTGGAGTCTTCCAGCGTTGTGTCGAGCCAGAAAAAGGAGTGGCAATCCTCAAAGATATCCACCAAGGCGAATGCGGCCACCACGCAGCCTCAAGATCACTTGTGGCCAAGGCTTTCCGCCATGGTTTCTTTTGGCCGACTGCCTTGGAAGATGCCAAAGAGATAGTCAAGAGCTGCAGAGGATGCCAATTTTTCAGTTCCAAGCAACACCTGCCGGCTTCTGCACTCAAGACCATTCCCTTACCTGGCCCTTTGCCGTCTGGGGATTGGACATGGTGGGCCCTTTCAAGACAGCCCGCGGCGGCTTGACACATCTACTTGTCGCCGTGGACAAGTTCACCAAGTGGATCGAAGCGAAGCCGATCAAGAAGCTGAATTGGCCGACTGCCGTAACATTCATCACTGACATCACTACTCGGTACGGCGTGCCGCACAGCATCATCACCGACAACGGCACGAACTTTGCCAAAGGAGCACTGGCACGTTTCTGCGCAACGCAGGGCATCTGACTGGACTTAGCGTCCGTTGCCCACCCGCAGTCAAACGGCCAGGTCGAGCGAGCAAATGGACTCATCCTCTCCGGCATCAAGCCTCGACTGGTTGTACCACTGGAGCGATCAGCCGGCTGCTGGCTCGATGAGCTGCCGGCTGTCCTCTGGAGTCTGCGCACTACACCCAACAAGTCAACCGGCTTCACTCCGTTCTTCCTTGTATATGGTGCCGAGGCTGTCATCCCAACCGACATCGAGTTCGACTCGCCTCGGATCACCATGTACACGGAGGCGGAGGCCAAGGAAGCAAGAGAAGACGGCGTCGACCTACTGGAAGAAGGCCGGCTCTTAGCACTCAGTCGGTCCGCCATCTACCAGCAAGGGTTGCGCCGCTACCACAACCGCAAGGTCAAGCCAAGATCCTTCCAAGAGGGCGACCTTGTGCTTCGGCTGATCCAGCGAACAGCCGGCCAGCACAAGCTCTCGACCCCTTGGGAAGGCCCCTTCGTCATCAGCAAGGCACTAGGCAATGACTCCTACTACTTGATCGACGCGCAAAAACCAAGAGCACGCAAGAGAGATGACTCCGGCAAGGAGTCGGAGCGACCATGGAACGCGAACCACCTGAGAAGATTTTACAGTTCAAAGCAGTATGTATCATGCTACCCTTTTGTATTAAGTACGAACCAACAGGCCCCCCGAACAGTACTCGGGGACTGCCTTTATTTATCTATGAATGACGAGTGTCATATCCACGAATGTATCATTACATTTGATTTCTTGTCTGGCACCGGGTTCGACTAGTCGGCCCGGGGACTGGCCGCCTTGAGCTATACTAAAAGTTCTACCTTAAGTCAGACAAGTAGTGTGCCGGCTCCCGAGTCCTCTCTTGTTGAAAGTCGCAGCTCGAAGAACCGACTGTCCGACTAGCAAGAGACAAGGCAAAAAGGATGCCCACACGAAAAACGGCTAAGGACCAACGAACTTATATAGCAAAATGACGGCCTCCAACCACGCTTGCCGGCTGTCAGAACAGTCGGCTGGCCGGCTTCCTAAACACTTAGCTCTAGTCCAGCAAAGCTAGAGTACTTGCCCCCCCCCCCAATTGGCCATGCACTCCTCCAGCTATAGATTGCAGAGCAACTGTTTGACTGGGGAGGCGGCAACCAAGGGAGGGCGGCAAAGGAAACAGCAGAAGGATGAAAAGCAAAGTACGAGGAAAAGCCAAATGCATGCATAAGTTATATATACATATAAAAGCCCCCAACAGGACGACAATCGACATAGTTCGAATACACCCCCAGTTGGTGGAATTGTGCAGACTTAGCTGAATATCGTTCCAAAAGTGACAAGACAGGAAAACAAAGGATAGCAGACTAGACTAAGGCGCGGTGCGGGAGCCAGGCTGGTCGGTGGAGATGGCGTCGCCGGCTGAAGGAGTGGCCGGCTAGCGGGTCTCGGCTTGGTCACCACCAGTGGCAGGCGACGCACCCGCGCGTGACATGGTGCTGGAGGCGCGGTCAGGCTGAGGCTGGTCGGCCGCTCCACCATCCGGCTTGGCGTCTTCACCCTACTCCTCCTCCTCGCCCTCGTCGCTGGAGTCGATCTCCTCCGCTGAGTCTTCACTGTCTGCCAGGTTCAGCCCGAACCACTCCTCTGGCTGGGCGACACCGTTGTCATCTACCTCAGGGGTGAAGACGCTGGTGTCGGTGTAGTCGGCGATCGCCGAAGCCCGCCGGATGATAGCCGGCCGCGCCGGCTCAAGCTCCGTGTCGGCTTGCTGCCGCCAGGTAGCCAGCTGATCCAGGCTCAGGCCGCGGTACCAGGCCTTGACGAACTCCAGCGCCCGCCTGGCGCCGGACCGAGCTGCCGAGGCCTTCCAGGCTTCGAAGCGACCGACCGCCACCTCCAGCCAGTCGGCAGTCCGACTGGGGGTGCAGGGAACCACTTCGCCGGGCCAGAGGGCGGCCAATACTTGCGCCCTGGCATGTTGAAGCCGGCGGAGCAGTCGGTGAGCCAGCTGGAGACGGGCCTGGATCGCCAAGAGCTGCTCCTCCAGCGAACGGCCAGCGGTTGGTGCAATCTCGAAGCCAGCCTGCCGTCGCGCTTGGCGGCGGGCCTCGATGGTCTGGTTGGCGGCGGTAGAGTAGCCAGGGAAGTACTCTGTGCAAGAAAGAAAGAGAAAGAAGAGAAAACACCAGGTCAGAAAACGAGCCAAAAGCGGCAGACGGCAAGATAGGACGAAGAAGTAGGCGGCTTACCGTCAACCAGATCTTCGATCTGACCATAGGCAGTGATCAGAGTCTGCCTTGCTTCAGCCCAGCCAGCCGCTTCTGTCTCGTACTCGGCCTGGAGGGCGGCTTCGCGGTCCTGCACCGCCTTCAGAGCCGCCTTGTGGCCCTCCTCCTGGTCGGCCAACTTCTTGGCCAGGCGGTCGCGTTCCTGCACCAAGGCGGCGAGCTCAGCATCCTTGGCACGAAGGGCAGTCTGAGGCTCTCCCAGCTGTGCCCTCAGACCGGCGTTGGCCGCTGCAGAGACGGCAGAAAAAGAAGAAACAATAAGAGGAAGTCGTCAAGGAAGATCCGACCCGACTGCTCAGCAGTCGGCCCGAATCTCGGGGACTACACCCAGTGGCTGCGCTGACGCGCCCCCACGTGAGATAAAGAACAAAGCACTTACCCCGGCTCTCAGTTAGGTCGGCGGTCTTCTGGGTCAGCTCCTGAGCCTGGGAGTTGAAGGCGGCCGCACGAAGATTGTGGTAGTCCTGCAAGATAGGCAGAAGATCGAAGTAAGAACAAGAATAGCAAAGCCAAATCCACTAAGAAGTTCCAAGCCGCCTGCTCAGCAGCCGACTCGGAACTCGGGGACTACACCCAGTGGTTGCGCTGACGCGCCCCCGCGGAAGAAACCAAGATCAAGAAGAAGCAAGATAAGAAGCCTAACCCGGATGGCCGCCCGCGTCGCAAGGAACTCGTCGGTGTATTGCCTCAGCGCCATAGCCTGGGCTTGGAGCCGGGTCCGGACGTCCTGCGCGGCCACGTTCATCACAGCCGTCCCTCCGCCCGGCGTCCACCCTGAGGTGGCGCTGGGCACCTCCACATCCTGGGCCGACGAGCTGGAGCCCATAGCCGGCTGCGGCTCCGACGCCGCCTTCTGTGGCTCTGACGCAGCCTTCCCCGCGCGCCGGCTCGGCGGCATCCGGACCGCCAGCTCGGTCCTCGCGGCCGGCTCGCCCCCCGCCGACTGCGCAGACGGCAGATCAGGCCGGCCGCCTTGAGCCGTCCCAGTCGGCGGAGTCGGCACCGGCGCCCTCTCCAGGATGACGACGTCGTCATCCCTCTTTAGCCCCGGCTGGTCGCCGCCGGCCTCTCCTGGCGGGGGCTCCGGGGCCCCGGGCGCTGCGACGCGCAGTGGGGTGACCAACAAGGCCCCCTCCGCCGTCGCCGCAGCTGCAGCCTCCGCCTGGGCCTTGGCTGCGGCGTCGGCGCGCGCCTTCGCCGCCTCCTCCTCCTGCGCCGCCTGGGCGGCCGCCGCCTTCCGTGCCTCCGCCCCCCGCTCCTCCCGCGCCTCCCGCGCGTTCCGCTCCGTCGCCGCCTGAAGGTCGGCTCGGGGGTCCACGCGACGAGTGGTGCTCCCAGACCCCCTCGGCGACTCAACGACGGAGGCGGCAGCCGCCCGCTCGAGCGACAATGGAGCTCTGGTTGTTTGGAGAAAAAGACAAGGATTCAGGAACCACCAGAGGAAAGAAAGAAAAAAGAGTACATGAAGGAGTTTGAACTTACGCCGACACCGTCTGCGCTTGCTTCACCGTCTTGCGGAAGCGAGCCGCCTTCGCGGCCGCCTCCTCCCGCCTGGTCGCCGCTGCCCCACCCCTGGACTGCCGAACAAACCCTGTGCGGCGCGACGCTTTTGCCCGCCGCCCCGAGCAGGCGGTGCAGCGGAGGAACCCGCGCCGCGGCTAGATGCCGGCTGACGGCGCGGGACGACTTCGGCCTCGTCATCGTCCGGCCAGTCGTCGAAGGTAACTCCATGCCCGGAGCCGCCTGCTTCGCCGCCGGCTTGGCCACCACCCGGCTCGGTGTTGTCGTCCATAGCAGCCGCCCATAAGTCGGGGTCCTCCTGATCGTCCTCCGTCCGGTCGGGGGCGAATCGGCGCTCCGCGCCCGACCCGCCTGCAGGCCGAAGAAGAGGGCTCTGTCGAAAACAAGCCGACTAGTCAGAGTCGGCCAAAAGGAACTCGGCAACAAAACTGAGAAAGAGAAAGAGACAAGGAGAACATACCGTGGGCGGCGGATTGGTTCGGCTATATGGCTCCTTGCCGAACTGCCACTCTTCGGAGAGTTTGCAGTTCGCGAGGTAGTTCACCATATAGGCCACCTCCTCGTGCGGCATGTCCTTGGTACACATCCGGCTCGGATCGAGCTGGCCGCTCATCTGACAGATCAGATGAGGGCGGCTCTGGAGCGGGAGTACCCGGCGCGTGACGAAGGCGGCCAGCAGGTCGGGCCCCGACAAACCCTCCGACTGGGTCATCGCTCGCACTCGGGCGACGGCTACGGATCCAGCCGGCGTCAGCGTCACGGCCCGGTAGGACCACTGGGGCCGCCTGCCCGCCGGTGGGCCGGCTACGTAAGCCGGCAGGTTGACGTAGTCGCCCTGCGGGGCGATGTTCCTGACGTAGAAGTACGACTTTTGCCATAACTTCACCGACTGGATCAGCGTGATGACGGGGAAGGGGTTGCCGGCAGCCACCCTCCGCATCGCGATGAAGGCGCCAGTCTGAGCCGGCACGCCCTGCATGCGCGTGCCCAGCTTGGACTGGAAGAACTCCCCCCAGAGCTCGAGGGTAGGGAGGACGCCGAGGTAGCCTTCGCACAGGGTGACGAAGGCAGACAGCAGCACCACCGCGTTCGGGGTGAGGTGGTGTGGCTGGAGCTGGTAGAACTCGAGCCAAGAGCGGAAGAAGGCGCTCACGGGCAGGCCGATGCCGCGCAAGAAATGCGAGCGGAAGACACCCGCTCGCCCTCCCGCGGCTCCGGCGTAAGCTCCTTCGCCGGCACGAGACGGACCTCCACCTTGTCCACGCCGGGCAGCCGCCGTGTCTTGCGGAGGAATTCGACGTGATCCTCGTGGACGTTGGAGCCGTCCCAATCCCCGCCGTACTGCTCCATGGCGGGAGGCATGGTGAAAACAAGCGCGGCGGCGGAGGAACGAGTGGTGGAAGAGCGCGGCGGCGAGGCGCTGTTGCACGAAAGGGCAGGAGAAAGGAGATGGTGGAAAGAGGAGGAGCGTGCGAGAGCCTGCCGCTCTCCCCCCTCCCCCTACTTATAGCTTCGCAAGGTGAAGCCGGGGTGGCCGGACGTGGGGTGAGACATGGGATTAATTGCACCCACTCCCCCCACGCCTCCCGATTATTACACCCTAAAGGCGTGCCGAAACTGCCGCAGGGAGATATGCGGGCGGTTTCGGGCTGCAGAGGATCCACGCCTGGGCCGGGGCGTGGACGTGGCGGGCCCCCGCCCTGCAGCGACGTCCCGTCGCGCGCGTGGGCTGGCAAGCTTTTTAGCCTAGAGAGGCCACATGGTTCGCAGGCGGCAAGTGGCCAGCCCGCGGCCCGGTGCACGCGCTGGCGAGCTCCCGCCCTCCGACTCCGAACTTTTTGGCCGAGACAACGCGCCTAACCAAGGCCGGCTCCCAACTGTCGGCTTGTCAAGATAGGAAGCTAACCGAGCTTCTCGACTCCCACCCAACCTCGAAGCCCAATCAGCTTCGGGCACTACTGTCGGAGTAAATAGCCACGGGTAGCCTAACCGACTGCCCCTGGCTCTTCCAAAAAAATTATCGGGCCTTTCGGGCCTTCAAGCATTTCAAGCATTGGGCCGCCTTCCCCGGTCGGCTATTTCTAAAGCCGACTCCCAGAAGGCGACCCAGCCTCAGCAACCTCCCCCCAAGATAACCACGGGATGGCCGACTCTAGGAAGCCGGTCATAGAGGATGCCGACTCCCCAGAGCCGGCCATGAAGAACGCCGACTGCCCAGAGTCGGCCACGAAGAGCGCCGACTCCAAGGAGCCGGCCAAGACCGCAACCACCAAAACTACACCCACATAACGGTGACAAGACGGGGTGTGGCCACAGTACGGCCCACAACCCCCGAAGCCCGAGGCAGGCATGGCCACAGGACGCCGTACGGGACGGCCATCTCCCGTTCGGCTCGGCACTGTAGCCATGCTGGCCTCAACGTCACCCACGCCAGACGCCAGTACGGCCCACGGGCGGCGGGCCCCTTTAGCCAGAGAGAGGCGCGAAGGCGGCCCGGCCTCCCCCTAGTCGGCCAAGGGCGTAGCCGGCCCCCAGAAGCCGGCTACCCCCTCCCTCGAAGCATGTGCCACATTAAGGAGACAAGACGAGGTAAGGCTACAGTGAGAGCCCTCAAGGCGGCACACTGTAGCCACGCTTACCTCGACGGAGCCCTCGTCATCAGGGGCGAGGCTACAATAAGCAGCCGCCGACAAGACCCTAGGCGGTTGGGCCGGCCTGTCGACCAAGAGGCCGGCAACCGGCGGGACCTACCAATCGGCGGGCCCCAACGGCCGGCGGAGAAGCCGGCGAGCGTAGACACTGACGGCTGGGACCAGCGCCCAGCCAGATTACAATTGTACCCCTGGGGGGTAGGCCTATATAAACCCCCCGGGACACCCATGCAAAGGGTTGGCTTCTTAGCATTACACACACACCATAGAGAGAGATAAGCAAGAGCTAGCCTTGTTCTTCTTCTCCCTTGAACCCAACAGCTCTAGGAGCGATTGTAGCTACTCTTCCTGATCTAGTGATCATGCGGAGACCCCGCAGAGCAGGACTAGGGGTGTTATCTCCTCGGAGAGCCCCGAACCTGGGTAAAATTCGCCGGCGTGCATGTCTTCGCCTCATCCCGTTTCCAGGCACCGACGACGTCTTACTGGCACCCACTATGATAAGCCACCCGTTGGCATATGTCGCACCTACCACCCGACATTTGGCGCCCACCGTGGGGCCAGGTGCACCGTCGTCCGGAGACCTGTTCTGGACGGGAACCCTCTTCCTCCCCCGCGAGCGCAGCCAGCCTGCTGCGCCCGATGGCGTTTGCCTCGACGCGCTGCAAGGCGTCGACGACGCCTGCGCAGCGAGCTGCCTCGCCGATCATCTCGGCGAGACTCGCATCTCCGACGAGCCTGCGTCCGACGCAGGCACGGACTACCCCGAGAGCCGCCTCGTCAGCCTCCTCGACCAGCTTCACGTATCTAGCGAGCCTGCTGCAGATGTGGAGTCGGTCGGCTCCACCGACCCGATGCTCGTCGACTCCGACACGGCATCGCTCGATGCCTACCCCTCCGACGTGGTGGTCTTCGACGATCCTCTCCCTTGAGCTGACAGTGGCAGCAGCGCTATCACCGAAGTGTTGGTCATCAGCCACGTCGCCAACTCGGGCGAGAACGCCCACGACGCCCTGCAAGCGGCGATGCACGACCTCTCCGTCCCCATCCCGGCCGACGCCGACGCCGAGACCCTGGAGGCACGTCGCCTCGCCCTCGTCGCGGAGGGCCAGAAGATAGCCTCCATGAGACGCCTCACCGAGGCCCACCAGCGCGAAGTCGACCCCGCCGCCTTCGGTATGCCGCCGCCTAGCGGCCCGAGCCGAGCCGACTTCGTCCAGAAGCGCGGCGCGGCTATCGCTAGCATGCTGGGGGCAGATCGCCCCGTCTACGCCACCCCACTCGAGAATCTGCGAGCCGCTCAGGCGGCCGCAGAAGAGCTCAATGGGCTGGGAGCCGATGAGCTCCCCTACATGACAAGATGGATCCAGCAGCTGATCGACGCAGCTGCAGAACGGCACGAAGCCGGCGCCCGTGCTGATAGTCATCCCCCGCACCGGGAGCACGCCGCGACGTCCCGCTCACCGACTGCGAGCGGCGCCCGCCAGAAGAAAGACAAGGAGCCGGCTGCCAGCCGCAGCCGGACTCGCATCACCATTGAGCGCGACGCGGAAGGCCGCCCTCGAGCGGTGGAACGCCAAGGAAATCTGCCTCCTCCCCCGCCTCGAAGAGAGAGACGTCTCACTCCGCCGCCTATCACGCACCCGACTCTTGGCGACCGACTAGGCCCCCGAGAAGGAGTCGGCGAGAACGACGCCCGCCATCGGATCGACCGCCTTGCTCGATCCCTGGCTCTAGAAGAAGAAGACGATGTCGGCCCGCCATGCTTCGGCCCCCGCATCCGCGATGAGCCCTTCCCCAAAGGGTTCTCGCTCCCCAGAGACACGCCCAAGTACAACGGCTCAGTGAAGCCGGAAGATTGGCTCATCGACTACTCCACTGCTGTCACCATAGCCAACGGCAATCGGCGCGTAGCCGTGAAGTACGCCCCCCTTATGCTGCAAGGCACGGCGCGCACCTGGCTCAACAGCCTCAAACCTTACAGCATCAACAGCTGGCCGGACTTCACGGAACTCTTCGTCCGCAACTTCACCAGCACGTACAAGCGGCCTCCGAAGCCTCGCCAGCTCTCCCTGTGCGTGCAAGGATCCAATGAGTCGACCCGCGACTACCTCACGCGGTGGGCCGAGCTCCGCAACTCCTGCGAGGGGGTGCACGAGGTTCAGGCCATCAAGTACTTCACCGCCGGGTGCCGAGAATGCACCCTCCTCAAGAACCGACTCCTCTGCGACGAGCCGGCTACCCTCGACGAGTTGCTGGTCATCGCGGACAAGTACGCCACGGTCGAGTCCTCGATGAAGACCGAGCTCCGAGTGGACGCCTCTGGGAAGGTGATTGCTCCGGCTCCCAAGACGCCGGCTGGCGACTCCAATAGGTGCCCTTACCAGAACGATCACAAGCGCAAGGCCCCCATGCCGACTTCCACCAGTCGGCAGGTGGTCACAGTTGAAGATGAGCAGCCCGAAGAACGGCCCGCTCCCAAGAAGAAGGGTGGCAGGCCGGCTTGGCAGCCGGCTTTCTCCTACGAGCAGACTCTTGACGCCCCCTGAAAGTTCCACAGCGGCGCGAAGCCGTCCAACCACACGACCCGAAAATGCCACTGGCTCACATGCATCTCCAAGGTCGAAGGGTTGTTGCCGCCTCCGCCTCCCGGCCCGCCGCCTCCAGCCCCTCAGCAGCCGGCGGCTCGGCCGGCAGTCGGAGCCATCCAAGACGAATTCCCTGAAGAGCACGCCGCCTACGTCGTCTTCACCAGTCAAGCCGACGACAAGCGTAGTCGGCGCCGTCAGCATCAAGAAGTCAATGCAGTCGCCTCTAGCGCTACCGAGTTCATGCACTGGTCAGAGAAGCCAATCAGCTGGAGCCAGGCCGACCACCCAGAGGTGATGCCATCCCTGGCTCCTATGCAATGGTCTTGGATGTCACCCTCGCGACGGAGAGGCGAGCTGCCCGATTCTCCCGCGTCCTGATAGATGGCGGAAGCAGTATCAATATACTGTACCGCGATACCATGGAGAAGCTGAACATCAAGGCGAAGCAGCTTATGCCAAGCCGAACCGTGTTCCATGGTATCGTCCCCGGCTTGTCTTGCTCCCCAATCGGCAAGATTAAAATGGATGTTCTCTTCGGAGACAAAGATCATTTTCGCCGAGAAGCGATCTGGTTCGAAGTAGTGGATCTGGAGAGCCCCTACCATGCTTTGCTTGGCCGACCTGCTCTGGCTAAGTTCATGGCGGTGCCCCACTACGTCTACCTGAAGATGAAGATGTCGAGCTCGAAGGGGATCATCACGGTAGCCGGCGATTACAAGAAGTCCATCGAGTGTGCCATGGCCAGTAGCCGGCTGGCCGAGTCCCTCGTAGTGGCAGAAGAGAAGAAGATGCTAGAGCGGGTTGTGGCCATGGCCGACAAGCAGCCGGCCCTGTCCCCCAACCCCAAAGATTGTGATGCACAGGGCTCATTCCAACCAGCCAAAGAGACGAAGAAGATACCTCTGGACCCGGAGAACCCGGAGAGGTTTGCCGTCATTGGGGCAAACTTGGACAGTAAATAGGAAGGCGAGCTCGTCGACTTCCTCCGTGAGAATCGAGACATTTTTGCATGGTCCCCAAAGGACATGCCGGGTGTCCTGAAGGATTTCGCCGAGCACAAATTACATGTCCGAGCCGACACGAAGCCGGTCAAATAGCCCCTCCGCCGACTGTCAGAAGAGAAGCGAAGAATCGTAGGAGAAGAGATAGCCCGGCTCCTTGCCGCTGGCTTTATCATGGAAGTGTTTTTTCCAGAGTGGCTTGCCAACCCAGTTCTGGTATTGAAGAAAAATAACAAGTGTCGTATGTGTATAGACTACACCAGCCTGAACAAGGCCTGCCCAAGGATCCGTTTGCCTTGCCACGGATCGACCAAGTGATAGACTCCACAGCCGGATGCGAGCTGTTGAGTTTTTTGGATGCCTACTCAGGGTACCATCAGATCAAGTTGGACCCAGCTGACCGCCTGAAGAATGCCTTCATCACACCATTTGGAGCTTTCTGCTACCTGACTATGACATTCGGCTTGAGGAATGCCGGTGCCACTTTTCAGCGTTGCATGCAGAAATGCCTCCTGAAACAACTCGGCAGAAATGCCCACGTCTATGTAGACGACATTGTGGTGAAGACAGAGAAGCGCGGCACCCTGCTGGAAGATCTCAAAGAAACATTCGCCAACTTGCGCCGATTCCAAATCAAACTCAACCCCGAGAAGTGCGTGTTCGGAGTACCAGCCGGCCAGCTGCTAGGCTTCCTGGTGTCCGAACGCGGCATCGAGTGCAACCCTGTGAAGATCAAGGCCATCGAAAGGATGGAGATTCCCACCAAACTGCGAGATGTGCAGAAGTTCACCGGCTGCTTGGCCTCCCTGAATCGCTTTATCAGCCGACTAGGAGAGAAGGATCTCCCCCTGTACCGGCTCATGAAGAAGTCCACTCACTTCGAGTGGAATGACCAAGCCGACCAAGCCTTCCATGAGTTGAAGAAGATGCTGACCACTCCGCCTGTCCTGGCAGCGCCGACTGAGAAGTAGCCCATGCTCCTCTACATTGCCGCGACCAGCCGAGTAGTCAGTACTATTGTTGTGGTGCAGCGCCCGGAAGAAGGCCGAGCCCAACTAGTCCAGAGGCCGGTGTACTACCTAAGCGAAGTGCTATCCAGCACAAAGCAGAACTACCCGCATTACCAGAAGATGTGCTATGGGGTGTACTTCGCCGCCAAGAAACTGAAGCCCTACTTCCAAGAGCATCCCATCACGGTCGTGTGCACCGCACCGCTCACCGAGATCATAGGCAGCCGGGATGCATCCGGCCGGGTGGCTAAATGGGCCATTGCACTGGCGCCGTACACGATCTTCTACCAACCCCGCACCGCCATCAAGTCCCAAGCACTGGCCGACTTCCTCGTCGACTGGGCCGAGACCCAGTACCTACCGCCGGCTCCCGACTCTACCCATTGGCGGATGCACTTTGACGGGTCCAAGATCCGTACCGGCTTGGGAGCCGGCATCGTCCTCACCTCTCCCAAAGGCGACAAGCTCAAGTACACGCTGTAGATCCACTTCGCCGCCACCAACAACGTGGCTGAGTACGAGGCGCTCTTACATGGGCTCCGGCTAGCCAAAGAGCTCGGCATACGCCGGATCCTGTGTTACGGCGACTCAGACTTGGTGGTCCAGCAGTCGTCTAGTGACTGGGACACCAAGGACGCGAACATGGCGAGCTATCGATTCCTCGTCCAGCAGATCAGCGGATACTTCGAAGTGTGCGAGTTCCTTAATGTGCCAAGGGCCGACAACGACCAAGCAGATGCCCTAGCACGGATCGGCTCCACCCGACAAGCCATACCGACTGGCATCTCCCTCCAATGCCTCCTCAAGCCGTCCATCAAGCCGTCTCCAGAGTCGGACTCTATCTTCGTACCGCCTGCGCCAGATGCAGCCGGATCCGACTGGAGGAACCCCGCAGGCGGCACGGGGACTTCGACAACTGGCCCGGGGACTGCCGTAGTCGCACTCGGCCCGGGGACCTCGGAACCCGGCCTGAGGACTGCGGCAGTCGGCCCGGGGACTGCAGCAACGCAATAAGCGATGACCGATTCCAATTCCACGCCACCCAACCCACCCACCCGAGTCATGGTGGCTACACTAACAGAAGAAGAAGTCACAGCTCCATCATGGGCCCAGCCCATCCTCAAGTTCCTAGTCAGCAGAGAGCTGCCGGCTGATGAGATCTCAGCGAGACTAGTGCAACGACGAGCCGGAGCATATGCAATAATCAACAGAGAGCTTGTGAAGCGCAGCGTCACTGGAGTCTTCCAGCGTTGTGTCGAGCCAGAAAAAGGAGTGGCAATCCTCAAAGATATCCACCGAGGCGAATGCGGCCACCACGTAGCCTCAAGATCACTTGTGGCCAAGGCTTTCCACCATGGTTTCTTTTGGCAGACTGCCTTGGAAGATGCCAAAGAGATTGTCAAGAGCTGCAGAGGATGCCAAGTTTTCAGTTCCAAGCAACACCTGCCGGCTTCTGCACTCAAGACCATTCCCCTTACCTGGCCCTTTGCCGTCTGGGGACTGGACATGGTGGGTCCTTTCAAGACAGCCCGCGACGGCTTGACACATCAACTTGTCGCCGTGGACAAGTTCACCAAGTGGATCGAAGCGAAGCCGATCAAGAAGCTGAACGGGCCGACTGCCGTAACATTCATCGCCGACATCACTACTCGGTACGGCGTGCCGCACAGCATCGTCACCGACAACGGCACGAACTTTGCCAAAGGAGCACTGACACGTTTCTGCGCGACGCAGGGCATCCGACTGGACTTAGCGTCCATTGCCCACCCGCAGTCAAACGGCCAGGTCGAGCGAGCAAATGGACTCATCCTCTCCGGTATCAAGCCTCGACTAGTTGTACCACTGGAGCGATCAGCCGGCTGCTGGCTCGATGAGCTGTCGGCTGTCCTCTGGAGTCTGCGCACTACACCCAACAAGTCAACCGGCTTCACTCCGTTCTTCCTTGTATATGGTGCCGAGGCTGTCGTCCCAACCGACATCGAGTTCGACTCGCCTCGGATCACCATGTACACGGAGGCGGAGGCCAAGGAAGCAAGAGAAGACGGCGTCGACCTACTGGAAGAAGGCCGGCTCTTAGCACTCAGTCAGTCCGCCATCTACCAGCAAGGGTTGCGCCGCTACCACAACCGCAAGGTCATGCCAAGATCCTTCCAAGAGGGCGACCTTGTGCTTCGGCTGATCCAACGAACAGCCGGCCAGCACAAGCTCTCGGCCCCTTGGGAAGGCCCCTTCGTCATCAGCAAGGCACTAGGCAACGACTCCTACTACTTGATCGACGCGCAAAAACCAAGAGCACGCAAGAGAGATGACTCCGGCAAGGAGTCAGAGCGACCATGGAACGCGAACCTCCTGAGAAGATTTTACAGTTGAAAGCAGTATGTATAATGCTACCCTTTTGTATTAAGTACGAACCAACAAGCCCCCCGAACAGTACTCGGGGACTGCCTTTATTTATCTATGAATGACGAGTGTCATATCCACGAATGTATCATTACATTTGATTTCTTGTCTGGCACCGGGTTCGACTAGTCGGCCCGGGGACTGGCCGCCTTGAGCTATACTAAAAGTTCTACCTGAAGTCAAACAAGTAGTGTGCCGGCTCCCGAGTCCTCTCTTGTTGAAAGTCGCAGCTCGAAGAACCGACTGTCCGACTAGCAAGAGACAAGGCAGAAAGGATGCCCACACGAAAAACGGCTAAGGACCAACGAACTTATATAGCAAAAAGACGACCTCCAACCATGCTTGCCGGCTGTCAGAACAGTCGGCTGGCCGGCTTCCTAAACACTTAGCTCTAGTCCAGCAAAGCTAGAGTACTTGGCCCCCCCCCCAATTGGCCAAGCACTCCTCCAGCTACAGATGGCAGAGCAACTGTTTGACTGGGGAGGCGGCAACCAAGGGAGGGCGGCAAAGGAAACAGCAGAAGGATGAAAAGCAAAGTACGAGGGAAAGCCAAATGCATGCATAAGTTATATATACATATAAAAGCCCCCAACAGGCCGGCAATCGACATAGTTCGAATACACCCCCAGTGGGTGGAATTGTGCAGACTTAACAGAATATCGTTCCAAAAGTGACAAGACAGGAAAACAAAAGATAGCAGACTAGACTAAGGCGCAGTGCGGGAGCCAGGCTGGTCGGTGGAGATGGCGTCGCCGGCTGAAGGAGTGGCCGGCTAGCGGGTCTCGGCTTGGTCACCACCAGTGGCAGGCAACGCACCCGCGCGTGGCGTGGTGCTGGAGGCGCGGTCAGACTGAGGCTGGTCGGCCGCTCCACCATCCGGCTCGGCGTCTTCACCCTCCTCCTCCTCGCCCTCGTCGCTAGAGTCGATCTCCTCCGCCGGGTCTTCACCGTCTGCCGGGTTCAGCCCGAACCACTCCTCCGGCTGGGCGACACCGTTGTCATCTACCTCAGGGGTGAAGACGCTGGTGTCGGTGTAGTCGGCGATCGCCGAAGCCCGCCGGATGATAGCCGGCCGTGCCTGCTCCAGCTCCGTGTCGGCTTGCTGCCGCCAGGTAGCCAGCTGATCCAGGCTCAGGCCGGGGTACCAGGCCTTGACGAACTCCAGCGCCCGACCGCCACCTCCAGCCAGTCGGCAGTCCGACTGGGGGTGCAGGGAACCACTTCGCCGGGCCAGAGGGCGGCCAATACTTGCGCCCCGGCACGCTGAAGCCGGCGGAGCAGTCGATGAGCCGGCTGGAGACGGGCCTGGATCGCCAAGAGCTGCTCCTCCAGCGAACAGCCAGCGGTTGGTGCAATCTCGAAGCTAGCCTGCCGTCGCGCTTGGCGGCTGGCCTCGATGGTCTGGTTGGCGGCGGTAGAGTAGCCAGGGAAGTACTCTATGGAAGATAGAAAGAGAAAGAAGAGAAAACACCAAGTCAGAAGACGAGCCAAAAGCGGCAGACGGCAAGAAAGGACGAAGAAGTAGGCGGCTTACCGTCAACCAGATCTTCGATCTGACCATAGCTAGTGATCAGAGTCTGCCTTGCTTCAGCCCAGCCAGCCGCTTTTGTCTCGTACTCAGCCTGGAGGGCGGCTTCGCGGTCCTGCACCGCCTTCAGAGCCGCCTTGTGGCCCTCCTCCTGGTCGGCCAACTTCTTGGCCAGGCGGTCGCGTTCCTACACCAAGGCGGCGAGCTCGGCATCCTTGGCACGAAGGGCAGTCTGAGACTCTCCCAGCTGTGCCCTCAGACCGGCGTTGGCCGCTGCAGAGATGGCAGAAAAAGAAGAAACAATAAGAGGAAGTCGTCAAGGAAGATCCGACCCGACTGCTCAGCAGTCGGCCCGAATCTCGGGGACTACACCCAGTGGGTGCGCTGACGCGCCCCCACGTGAGATAAAGAACAAAGCACTTACCCCGGCTCTCAGTTAGGTCGGCGGTCTTCTGGGTCAGCTCCTGAGCCTGGGAGTTGAAGGCGGCCGCACGAAGATTGTGGTAGTCCTGCAAGATAGGCAGAAGATCGAAGTAAGAACAAGAATAGCAAAGCCAAATCCACTAAGAAGTTCCAAGCCGCCTGCTCAGCAGCCGACTCGGAACTCGGGGACTACACCCAGTGGGTGCGCTGACGCGCCCCCACGGAAGAAACCAAGATCAAGAAGAAGCAAGATAAGAAGCCTAACCCGGATGGCCGCCCGCGTCGCAAGGAACTCGTCGGTGTATTGCCTCAGCGCCGTAGCCTGGGCTTGGAGCCGAGTCCGGACGTCCTGCGCGGCCACGTTCATCACGGCCGTCCCTCCGCCCGGCGTCCACCCTGAGTTGGCGCTGGGCACCTCCACATCCTGGGCCGACGAGCTGGAGCCCATGGCCGGCTGCGGCTCCGACGCCGCCTTCTGTGGCTCTGACGCAGCCTTCCCCGCGCGCCGGCTCGGCGGCATCCGGACCGCCAGCTCGGTCCTCGCGGCCGGCTCGCCCCCCGCTGACTGCGCAGACGGCAGATCAGGCCGGCCGCCTTGAGCCGTCCCAGTCGGCGGAGACGGCACCGGCGCCCTCTCTAGGATGACGACGTCGTCATCCCTCTCCAGCCCCGGCTGGTCGCCGCCGGCCTCTCCTGGCGGGGGCTCCGGGGCCCCGGGCGCTGCGACGCGCAGTGGGGTGACCAACAAGGCCCCCTCCGCCGTCGCCGCAGCTGCAGCCTCCGCCTGGGCCTTGGCTGTGGCGTCGGCGCGCGCCTTCGCCACCTCCTCCTCCTGCGCCGCCTGGGCGGCGGCCGCCTTCCGTGCCTCCGCCCCCCGCTCCTCCCGCACCTCCCGCGCGTTCCGCTCCGTCGCCGCCTGAAGGTCGGCTGGGGGGTCCACGCGACGAGTGGTGCTCCCAGACCCCCTCGGCGACTCAACGACGGAGGCGGCAGCCGCCCGCTCGAGCGACAATGGAGCTCTGGTTGTTTGGAGAAAAAGACAAGGATTCAGGAACCACCAGAGAAAAGAAAGAAAAAAGAGTACATGAAGGAGTTTGAACTTATGCCGACACCGTTTGCACTTGCTTCACCGTCTTACGGAAGCGAGCCGCCTTCGCGGCCGCCTCCTCCCGCCTGGTCGCCGCCGCCCCACCCCTGGGCTTCTTCGTCCGACTGCCGAACAAACCCTGTGCGGCGCGACGCTTTTGCCCGTCGCCCCGAGCAGGCGGTGCAGCGGAGGAACCCGCGCCGCGGCCAGATGCCGGCTGACGGCGCGGGATGACTTCGGCCTCGTCGTCGTCCGGCCAGTCGTCGAAGGTAACTCCATGCCCGGAGCCGCCTGCTTCGCCGCCGGCTTGGCCACCACCCGGCTCAGTGTTGTCGTCCATAGCGGCCGCCCATAAGTCGGGGTCCTCCAAATCATGCTCCGTCCGGTCGGGGGCGAATCGGCGCTCCGCGCCCGACCCGCCTGCAGGCCGAAGAAGAGGGCTCTGTCGAAAACAAGCCGACTAGTCAGAGTCGGCCAAAAGGAACTCGGTAACAAAACTGAGAAAGAGAAAGAGACAAGGAGAACATACCGTGGGCGGCGGATATGGCTCCTTGCCGAACTGCCACTCTTCGGAGAGTTTGCAGTTCGCGAGGTAGTGCACCATATAGGCCACCTCCTCGTGCGGCATGTCCTTGGTACACATCCGGCTCGGATCGAGCTGGCCGCTCATCTGACAGATCAGATGAGGGCGGCTCTGGAGCGGGAGTACCCGGCGCGTGACGAAGGCGGCCAGCAGGTCGGGCCCCGACAAGCCCTCCGACTGGGTCATCGCTCGCACTCGGGCGACGGCTGCGGATCCAGCCGGCGTCAGCGTCACGACCCGGTAGGACCACTGGGGCCGGCAACTTAAGCCAGCAGGTTGACGTAGTCGCCCTGCGGGGCGATGTTCCTGACGTAGATGTACGACTTTTGCCATAACTTCACCGACTGGATCAGCGTGATGACGGGGAAGGGTTTGTCGGCAGCCACCCTCCGCATCGCGATGAAGGCGCCGGTCTGAGCCGGCACGCCCTGCATGCGCGTGCCCAGCTTGGACTGGAAAAACTCCCCCAAGAGCTCGAGGGTAGGGACGACACCGAGGTAGCCTTCGCACAGGGTGACGAAGGCAGACAGTAGCACCACCGCGTTTGGGGTGAGGTGGTGCGGCTAGAGCTGGTAGAACTCGAGCCAAGAGCGGAAGAAGGCGCTCACGGGCAGGCCGATGCCGCGCAAGAAATGCGAGCGGAAGACCACCCGCTCGCCCTCCCGCGGCTCCGGCGTAAGCTCCTTCGCCGGCGCGAGACGGACCTCCACCTTGTCCGCGCCGGGCAGCCGCCGTGTCTTGCGGAGGAATTCGACGTGATCCTCGTGGATGTTGGAGCCGTCCCAATCCCCGCCGTACTGCTCCGTGGCGGGAGGCATGGTGAAAACGAGCGCGGCGGCGGAGGAACGAGTGGTGGAAGAGCACGGAGGCGAGGCGCTGTTGCACGAAAGGGCAGGAGAAAGGAGATGGTGGAAAGAGGAGGAGCGTGCGAGAGCCTGCCGCTCTCCCCCCTCCCCCTACTTATAGCTTCGCAAGGTGAAGCCGGGGAGGCCGGACGTGGGGTGAGCCGTGGGATTAACTGCACCCACTCCCTCCATGCCTTGCGATTATTACGCCCTAAAGGCGTGCCGAAACTACCGCAGGGAGATATGCGGGCGGTTTCGGGCTGCAGAGGATCCACGCCTGGGCCGGGGCGTGGACGTGGCGGGCCCCCGCCCTGCGGCGACGTCCCGTCGCGCGCGTGGGCTGGCAGGGTTTTTAGCCTAGAGAGGCCACGTGGTTCGCAGGCGGCAAGTGGCCGGCCCGCGGCCCGGTGCACGCGCTGGCGAGCTCCCGCCCTCCGACTCCGAAATTTTTGCCCGAGACAACGCGCCTAACCAAGGCCAGCTCCCAGCTGCCGGCTTGTCAAGATAGGAAGCTGACCGAGCTTATCGACTCCCACCCAACCTCGAAGCCCAATCAGCTTCGGGCACTACTGTCGGAGTAAATGGCCACGGGTAGCCTAACCGACTGCCCCTAGCTCTTCCAAAAAAATTATCAGGCCTTTCGGGCCTTCAAGCATTTCAAGCATTGGGCCGCCTTCCCCGGTCGGCTATTTCTAAAGCCGACTCCCAGAAGGCGACCCAGCCTCAGCAACCTCCCCCCAAGATAACCACGGGATGGCCGACTCTAGGAAGCCGGTCATAGAGGATGCCGACTCCCCAGAGCCGGCCATGAAGAACGCCGACTCCCCAGAGTCGGCCACGAAGAGCGCCGACTCCAAGGAGCCGGCCAAGACCGCAACCACCAAAACTACACCCACATAACGGTGACAAGACGGGGTGTGGCCACAGTGCGGCCCACTACCCCTGAAGCCCGAGGCAGGCATGGCCACAGGACGCCGTACGGGACGGCCATCTCCCGTCCGGCTCGGCACTGTAGCCATGCTGGCCTCAACGTCACCCATGGCAGACGCCAGTACGGCCCACGGGCGGCGGGCCCCTTCAGCCAGAGAGAGGCGCGAAGGCGGCCCGGCCTCCCCCCAGTCGGCCAAGGGCATAGCCGGCCCCCAGAAGCCGGCTACCCCCTCCCTCGAAGCATGTGCCACATTAAGGAGACAAGACGAGGTAAGGCTACAGTGAGAGCCCTTGAGGCGGCACACTGTAGCCACGCTTACCTCGACGGAGCCCTCGTCATCAGGGGCAAGGCTACAGTAAGTAGCCGCCGACAAGACCCTAGGCGGTGGGGCCGGCCTGTCGACCAAAAGGCCGGCAGCCGGCGGGACCTACCAGTCGGCGGGCCCCAACGGCCGGCGGAGAAGCCGGCGAGCGTAGACACTGACGGCTGGGACCAGTGCCCAGCCGGATTACAATTGTACCCCCGGGGGGTAGGCCTATATAAACCCCCCGGGACACCCATGCAAAGGTTTGGCTTCTTAGCATTACACACACACCATAGAGAGAGATAAGCAAGAGCTAGCCTTGTTCTTCTTCCCCCTTGAACCCAACAGCTCTAGGAGCGATTGTAGCTACTCTTCCTGATCTAGTGATCATGCGGAGACCCCGCAGAGCAGGACTAGGGGTGTTATCTCCTCGGAGAGCCCCGAACCTGGGTAAAATTCGCCGGCGTGCATGTCTTCGCCTCATCCCGTTTCCAGGCACCGGCGACGTCTTACTGGCACCCACTATGATAAGCCACCCGTTGGCATATGTCGCACCTACCACCTGACACTGAACTTGATAATTGCTATGCTTGTGGCCAAGATGCCAATATGAATTATGCTTATGGAGATGAAATTTCTATATTTCCTTATGTTAAGAATGAAATTGTGGCTATTGCACCCACACATGATAGTCCTATTATCTTTTTTAATTCTCCAAACTACACTATATTGGAGAAGTTTGTTCTTATTAAGGATTATATTGATGGGTTGCCTTTTACCGTTGCACATGATAATTTTGATGATTGTAATATCCATGTGCTTGCTGCTCCTACTTGCAATTATTATGAGAGAGGAACTACATCTCCACCTCTCTACGTTTCCAACATGATAAAATTGCAAGAAACTACTTATGCTATGTATTGGCCTTTACTTGATGTGCATGAATTGTTTTTGTATGAAATGCCGATGCATATAAAGAGAGTTAGACTTCGTCATTACATGATATATGTTACTTTCTACTCACTACTAAATTATAAATCATTGTTAATTAAATTTGACTTTGATATAGCTTGGGATTCGGGTGGATCCATTACTTGAGCACTATATGCCTACCTTAATGGCTTTAAAGAAAGCGCTGCCAGGGAGGCAACCCAGAAGTTTTAGAGAGTCATTTATTTCTGTTGAGTGATTTTATAAAGTTAAAAAAAATAGAGGGGAACTTATAAAATCACAAAAAGAGAAGGATTGAAAGGTGATGCATTGGTGAAGTGAGGGTCGACCTTGAACACTTGTGTTCATGCTCATGGAAACAATGTAGAATTTTTCATGAAGATTCTCACAAAAATAATTATCCCCTTGTACAAATCCATTGTATTATAAAAATAAGCCAAGATTTGCCGTTAGGATGATTAGATTGCTTGTTTGGTTTGTGCGGTGCAAAAACAGAAACTTTGGCTGTAGTGCGTGATTTTACATTTTTTACTGGAAAGTCAAATGCTTCTGAAACTTTTTGCACAGAACTTCTATACAAATTGTTTATTGTTTCCTATTTTTTCAGAATTTGTAGATTTACAGAAGTATGGTGAATGTTCAGATTACTACAGACTGTCCTGTTTAAGACAGATTCTGTTTTTGATGCATTCTTTTGCTCGTTTTGATGAAACTATCGATTGTATCGGTGGTATAAGCCATGGAGAAGTTATAATACAGTAGCCACAATGCAAAACTAAAATATGAATGAGTTTGCAACAGTACTTGAAGTGGTGATTTGTTTTATTACACTAACGGATCTCATGACGGTTTTGTTAAGTTTTGTGTGATTGAAGTTTTCAAGTTTTGGGTAAGATCACGATGGATGAAGGAATAAGGAGTGGCAAGAGCCCAAGCTTGGGGATGCCCGAGGCACCCCAAGGTAATATTCAAGGACTCCCAAGCAACTAAGCTTGGGGATGCCCCGGAAGGCATCCCCTCTTTCTTCTAACGATCATCGGTAATTTTACTTGGAGCTATATTTTTATGCATCACATGATATGCGTAAATCTTGGAGCGTCGTGTGCTTTTTATTTTTTCTTTTAATAATGCACCATGCTGGTATGAGATAGTCCTTGGTTGATTTGTAGAATGCCCTTTGCACTTCACTTATATCTTTTGAGTATGGCTTTATAGAATGCTTCATGAGCTTCACTTATATCATTTGAAGTTTGGATTGCCTGTTTCCCCTAGACATAGAAAACTGCCATTTGTAGAATGGTCTTTTGCTTCACTTATATTTGTTAAGCGTGGGCATATCTTTTGTAGAAAGAATTAAACTCTCTTGCTTAACCTATATCTATTTAGAGAGTTGACAAGAATTGGTCGTTCACATGGTTAGTCATAAAATCCTACATAAAACTTGTAGATCACTGAATATGATATGTTTGATTCCTTGCAATAGTTCTGTGATATAAAGATGGTGATATTAGAGTCATGCTAGTGGGTAATTGTGGATTTTAGAAATACTTGTGTTGAAGTTTATGATTCCCGTAGCATGCACGTATGGTGAACCGTTATGTAACAAAGTCGGAGCATGATTTATTTATTGATTGTCTTCCTTATGAGTGGCGGTCGGGGACGAGCGATGGTCTTTTCCTACCAATCTATCCCCCTAGGAGCATGCGTCTAATGCTTTGTTTTGATAGCTTCTAGACTTTTGCAATAAGTATGTGAGTTCTCTGTGACTAATGTTGAGTCCATGGATTATACACGCTCTCACCCTTCCATCATTGCTAGCCTCTTCAGTACCGTGCATTGCCCTTTCTCACCTCGAGAGTTGGTGCAAACTTCGCTGGTGCATCCAAACCCCGTGATACGATACGCTCTATCACACATAAGCCTCCTTATATCTTCCTCAAAACAGCCACCATACCTACTTATCATGGCATTTCCATAGCCATTCCGAGATATATTGCCATGCAACTTCCATCATCATCATATACATGACTTGAGCATTCATTGTCATATTTCTTTGCATGATCGTAAGATAGCTAGCATGATTTTTTCATGGCTTGTCCGTTTTTTTATGTCATTGCTACGCTAGATCATTGCACATCCCGGTACACCGCCGGAGGCATTCATATAGAGTCATCTTTGTTCTAGTATCGAGTTGTAATATTGAGTTGTAAGTAAATAAAAGTGTGACGATCATCATTATTAGAGCATTGTCCCAGTGAGGAAAGGATGATGGAGACTATGATTCCCCCACAAGTCGGGATGAGACTCCGGACGAAAAATAAAAAAAAGAGGCCAAAAAAAGAGAGGGCCCAAAAAAACAAAAAAAAATGAGAGAAAAAGAGAGAAGGGGCAATGCTACTATCCTTTTACCACACTTGTGCTTCATAGTAGCACCATGTTCTTCATATAGAGAGTCTCTTGATTTATCACTTTCCTATACTAGTGGGAATTTTCATTATAGAACTTGCCTTGTATATTCCGATGATGGGCTTCCTCAAATGCCTGAGGTCTTCACAAGCAAGCAAGTTGGCACACCCACTTAGTTTTTAGTTTGAGCTTTCATAAACTTATAGCTCTAGTGCATCCATTGCATAGCAATCCCTACTCCTCGCATCGACATCGATTGATGGGCATCTCCATAGCCCATTAATTTTCCTAGTTGATGTGAGACTTTCTCCCTTTTTGTCTTCTCCACACAACCTCCACCATCATATTCTATTCCACCTATAGTGCTTTATCCATGGCTCACGCTCATGTATTGCGTGAAAGTTGAAAAGGCCTGAGAACATTAAAAGTATGAAACAATTTCTTGGCTTGTCATCGGTTTTGTGCTTGATGAAATACTTTGTGTGATGAAGATGGAGTATAGCCAGACTATATGATTTTGTAGGGATAACTTTCTTTGGCCATGTTATTTTGAGAAGACATGATTGCTTTATTAGTATGCTTGAAATATTATTGTCTTAATGTCAGATGATAGACTATTGCTTTGAATCACTCGTGTCTTAATATTCATGCCATGATTAGATTATATGATCAAGATTATGCTAGGTAGCATTCCACATCAAAAATTATCTTTTTTTATCATTTATCTACTCGAGGATGAGCATGAATTAAGCTTGGGGATGCTGATACGTCTCCGTCATATCTATAATTTTTGATTGTTCCATGCCAATATTCTACAACTTTCATATACTTTTGGCAACTTTTATACTATTTTTTGGGACTAACATATTGATCCAGTGCCCAGTGCCAGTTCCTGTTTGTTGCATGTTTCTTGTTTCGCAAAAAATCCATATCACACGGACTCCAAATGGGATAAAAACTTACAGAGATTATTTCTGGAATATATGTGATTTTTGGGAAAAAGAATCAACGCGAGACGATGCCCGAGGGGCCCACAAGGACGGAGGGCGCGCCCAGGGGGTAGGGCGCGCCCCTGGCCCTTGTGGCCACTCCGTAAGGCGGTTGGTGCCCTACTTCTGGCACAAGAAAGCTAATATCCGGATAAAAATCATGTTAAAATTTCAGCCCAATCGGAGTTACGGATCTCCGGGAATTTAAGAAACGGTGAAAGGCCAGAATCTGGGAGCGCAGAAACAGAAGGAAATAGAGAGAGAGATCCAATCTCGGAGGGGCTCCCGCCCCTCCGCTGCCATGGAAGCCAAGGACCAGAGGGGAAACCCTTCTCCCATCTAGGGGGAAGTTCAAGGAAGAAGAAGGAGAAGGGGTGCTCTCTCCCCCTCTCTCCCGATGGCGCCAGAACACCGCCGGGGCCATCATCATGACCGCGATCTACACCAACAACTTCACCACCGTCATCACCAACTCTCTCCCCCTCTATGCAGCGGTGTAACACCCCTTCTCCCCGCTGTAATCTCTACTTGAACATGGTGCTCAATGCTATATATTATTTCCCAATGATGTATGGCTATCCTATGATGTTTGAGTAGATCCGTTTTGTCGTATGGGTTGATAGATGATCGTGATTGGTTTGAGTTGCATGTTTTATTATTGGTGTTGTCTTATGGTGCTCTCCGTGTCGCGCGAGCGTGAGGGATCCCTGCTGTAGGGTTTGCAATATGTTCATGGTTTGCTTATTGTCTGTGTTGTGTGAGTGATAGAAACACAAGCACGAATAAGTGGGTCGTGGCGTATGGGAATAAAGAGGACTTCATACTTTAACGCTATGGTTGGGTTTTTCCTTAATGATCTTTAGTAGTTGCGTATGCTTGCTAGAGTTCCAATCATAAGTGCATATGCCTCTCCCTCATATAAAATTGCAATAATGATTACCGGTCTAGTTATCGATTGCCTAGGGACAAATAAATTTCTTGTCACAAAAAGCTCTCTACTAAAACTAACTTAGTTGTGCCTTTATCTAAACAACCCCTAGATTTTATTTACATGCTCTTTATTATCTTGCAAACCTATCCTACAACACCTACAAAGTACTTCTAGCTTCATACTTGTTCTAGGTAAAGAGAACGTAAAGCGTTCGTAGAGTTGTATCGGTGGTCGATAGAACTTGAGGGAATATTTGTTCTACCTTTAGCTCCTCGTTCGGTTCGACACTCTTACTTATAGAAAGAGGATACAACTGATCCCCTATACTTGTGGGTTATCAGTATGCCAGGTCACGATGCCGTGGTCAAGGCCACAGGGTGAGGGCTCGAGATTCAGTAGGAGCCCCTGAGGCGCGATGCTCAGCACCACCCCTTTAACGTGCAAGCGATTTGCGTGAAAAAGGAGTGGCTGGCTCTGAGGGGGTGTCTAGGAAGTGTCGCATCTTTGAGGGACGGGCAAAGAAGCTGGTTGTCCACGCTCCGGTGGTTCCTGCGAGTTAGTCAAAAAAGGAAACACAGGGCGCAGCCGCGCGTGCTATCCTGCTGATGATCTTTCCGCAAGAAGATGAAGGCACTAAGGACTCGGTGAGGTGACGTGCGCGGGGCCGGTCGCGAGCCAGAGCTCAGTCTCTTAGGTTTATCAGCGCTGTAGGGACGGACCCGAGCACAGGCGCCGTGCCAGTAGCCCCCGTTGCGGGATGAACAAGAGGCAGGTTTAGCAATGCGTAGAGGCCACGAGGGGCAACTCTATAGATAACGAAACAGCAGAGATAACATCGATAACCATGATAACACAAGCATGCATACTGGCCTGGGGTACACTAATCAAAATGGTGTGGCTACGGGGCTGGCCCTGACAGATTGAGCATAATGCAGCCCGAGGGGCGCCCTCAATTGAACAAAACAAAAAGTCAGCTGGCACCGTCGTTGAAGAAGTGTTGGGGCAGCTGAAGATGTGCGCCGATGAGGCTGTTCTTCACGAGTCTTCCGGCTCTTGAGCCTGGGGGCTCCGGAGGTCCGGGGGGCTCGCGAGGGTCAAGCGCCTCCTCCGACATGATTGCTTGGTGACTGGCCTCATGAGCCACCAGGACGCCCTGCATGTAGCAGTGGTGCGTGGCAGGCATGTTCAACAGGCCGAACGGCATGCAGATGTAGCCGCGGGGGCAGCCCACTCCGTCCAACACGGGACGGCCAGAAGAGCTCCTGGGAAGCAGCCCTATTGAGTCCTGGAATGTTGACGCAGACGCGCAGCTCGCCACCCATATCGGGGGCAGCAGTTGGGCTGAGCGATGTGGGGCGGCGGTCACTGCGCATGGCTCGCGCGTCCTGAAGCTCTTTAATCGCCTTGCTGATGAACTCCTGAGCACATGGCGCCTCGCGCCCTGCGCATGGAAGCACACATTGAAGCACGCCTCCACATGGTGCCCGGTCGCCTCCCTCGTGACGCTGGCCAGGTCAGAGGCCCTCCAGAGGAGAGCCCCAGAGCCGAACCTGAGAGGGCCGCCGAGCGCGCCTTCCTATGCAAGAGGGAAGGGCGCCCCATCAGTGGGCGCGGGGCCTGAGGCACGCTCATTGGACGCCCCAGCCTCCTGAGGACCTCTAAGGAGAAGCTGCTTCTTCTTCTTGGGGACTGTCTCAGGAGGATGAATGGCGCCCTTGTCATCTGAGTTCTCGACCGCTACGGCCTGGTAGGCGCGCTCGAGGGAGCACACCGCGTCCTTCTCATCGTAGGCGACCGTGATGATGCCGCCGCTTCCTGGCATCTTGAGGACATTGTAGCTGTGGTGAGTCACTTCCATGAACTTGGTGAGGCCCGGGTACCGGAGGATGTCCTTGTACGGGAGGTGAATGTGGGCGACGTCGAAGTCGATAAGCTTGGTACGATAGTTGTCGCCCTTTCCAAAGGTGACAGGGAGACGAATCTGCCCCAGGGGAATGATGGAGCCGTCGGTCACCCCTGAGAAGAGCTTGGTGGGGTGGAGCTTGTCGTCGGGCAGCTGGAACCTCTTGAACTTCTCGGCAGAGAGGACATTGAGCCCCGAGCCACCGTCGATGAGTGTCTTGGTGACGAGGACGTTGCTGATGGTTGGCGAGCAGAGCATCGGGAGTGCGTGTCGGCGTTCTGGGAACGGGGGTCCCCAGACTTGCCTGCCTGCGGCCCACGGCATGGCCAAGCAGCAGGCCATACGGCCCATCTTCGCCAACAAGGCACACAAGACCCTCATGAGGGGCCAAGCCTCGCGAGGCGGACGACGCAAGATCTCCTCTGGAGTGGCCTAGCCAGGCAGGCTCACGAGGAGCGGAGATATCAAGGCGAGGAAAACCTCACGAGGCTTTCGTGACGTGAGCCATGACGAACGGTACCAGGCGGGCGCCAGTGCGTGCAGCGTCCCTCTTTCCTCTTTTGTGCTAAGGAGGCCAGCGCAGGCGAAGAGTACCGAGGCATCAGGCAAAGGTTGCTATATTGGTGCAACGAGATCAAGACCAGGAGGACGGCAAGGCGGAGGTCATCGTGGAGCCCAAGGCGGCGTCACCCCAGGGCTTTTCGCAGGCGAAGACCGCTTTTTTCAGGATAGCTTGTACTAGCTATCCCCCTTCAAATTTGCCCGCCGTTGTTGGCTCCCTTCCCGCTCGATATTTGGGAAGAGGATCAGGGCCTCTATAAATAGGACTAGCCACCACAGTAGGGGACGGATCCCGAACTAGTTCAGATCATCCTCTACTGCACAAGCACAAGAACACCTCAACCTCAAGAGGCTGTTCTTCCCTTGTAATGTTCATCATCAGCCCAAGAGGCAATCCACCGCCACCACACTGGAGTAGGGTATTACACCACAATGGTGGCCTGAACCAGTATAAACCTCGTGTCTTTCTGTGTTGCGAGTTCGTCAAGTTCGTCCGCAAGATCTTAGCGAGCTAGAGCGTAGATCGGTAGGAGGGAAAGACTTCGCGCGCACCCTAGTGTTCGAACCTTACTGGTTTGCCGGAACCCCACATCCGACATTTGGCGCGCCAGGTAGGGGTGCACCGGAGCTTCTTCTCCGCCAGTCAGCTCGCCGACGCTCACCGGCTACGATGTCTGGCGACCCAAGGGCCGGCTCCGACCGCTGGCAGCCTGGACGGCCCGGACAGCGCCGCCTGCCCATGAAGGTCTCGACCCCGCACTCCAAGCGGCACGGACGCCACCAAGCTCCGCCGGGCGCGGACAGCGCGGCCAGGCGTCATCCACCCTCATCCCGTGGCAAGTACGAGCCGCGGCAAGAGCGGCGAGTCACGCCACATCAACACCGCCGCACTCACGGCGGGAGCAAGCAAACATGCGGGCGGCGCTCACGGTGGCAAGGGAGATGCTACGATGCAGGCTGATGGAGAGCGGCCGGGACACGCTGCTTGAGCGTGTTGCTGAGCTGCTGGACGCAGCAGCGTCCGGAGCACCACCCTTCTGCTATCGACTCCCTCCCAGGCCACTGTAGGGCCGCGCGGCGAACCTCACCACATCCGCGCGCCATCAACTACGCCCGGGGGCTTCATCAACATTAGCACGCCCGGTGGCGTAGGGGGCTCCAATTCCCCCATGCCGCCCTCGACAAGCACGAGCGCAAGCGCCACCCCCCATGGTCCCGGCCGGACGCCGTATTGTCATCCCCAGGACGCCATCATGGGCGGAGCAACATGGAGCGTGGGGCACCACGGAGGGGTGTTCGGGGTGACGGCCCCGGAGGCCTACGTGCCCCGCATGGTGGACCAAGGGTATGCACCAGAGGACGACATCGGCTCATTCGTTGGAGTAGATTGGGGAGAGGGGGCTCTAGGAGCCGAAGCCTTCCAAGAACCAACGGAGAACCACAACGATCGCTCCAGTAGCGGCAATTACAGGGTACAGCTAGTCTCTCAGGAACAGGCTTATGCTAACCATGGACTACAGATGAACCAGGTTGCAGCGTCGATCGACGACCCAGGCACGGAGGCACCCGTTCCAACAAGGGAGACACGCTGGGGGCCACCGAGAGGGAGCTAGGAGCAAGGCCCCTCCCCGCGGCGCATGACGCCTGACGACACCTGGAGGTAGGCCCTCTGCCCGGGAGGCCTCGACAACCCTTCCCCCGGCAGAGGACATGTGGTCGCCGAGGGAACCGCTGGCGTCCTCTTTCCCTCCTCTGTGTCGTCCTGGTGACCGGTCGACTCAGAGGAGGTCGAGGGTGGTGCAAGGCGGGGCCCTCGTCTGGCGATATGAAGCAAGGCCGGTACATGTGAAGAAGGCTCAGTGCCTGTGAAGCTCGCCGCCCGTGACACTCTCACATAATAATGAGTTGGGGTTGTACACGCCCCGGAGTCTCAGGGGAGCCGGCCTCAGGCCCTGGGGCTCCCTCCCATGCCTAGTGGCAGCACTTAGCTCCGCGCTGGTGAGAAGACTTGAAGACCAGAAGACTAGACTAGGTGCCGGACGCGGCCTTTTGCTTTGGATCTCTCTTCCTGTAGCTTTGCTTTCTGGATCTGGATTTGAGTTGAAGCTGAGTTTTTATCGATGCACGCGGGGGGAGCCTTTTCTCGTTTGCGCAATTTCTTGCCTTCTGGATTTCGTTTTATCCGGGACTCATGTCCGTGCCTTTCCCTCACGAGCTCCTCGTGAGCGGGACTGCGCGAAGCACGCGCGCGCCAAGCGCGCGCTAACACTGCAACTGGTGCTCACCTCTCGTGGGGCCCCTTTCGACGGGGCGACGAGCTCCGCAAGGTTCTCAGGAACTCGACACATCGCAGCCCAGCTCAAAGCTAGCGCTGACTAAGGTAAACCAAGACAAAAAACTCACATCAGGATTCACAAGTTCACGAGGACACAACCTCACATCGCATGGAAAAGTAAAAACTGCAATTTGCTTACATGAGGGGCTCCCCCTCTCAAAATGCTCTTACAAGTTTCCAAGGGCCATGCCCGAGTTTGTGCGCAGGAAGAAATGACAGGAGAACAAGCGATCAGCCAGAAATGTCGCTTGCTGCGTCACTCGCGTCGTCGTCTTCATCGGCATCATCGCCGCCATCGGTGACGTCCCCGTCGCCATCGTCGACCACGTCGCCTTCGTCTGTGACGACCACCACCGCGTCATCCTCCGAAGCGAAGGCCCTGACCAACGCGTCCACATTGTCCTCAACCCAGCGCGCTAGGTCACCCCGGACAACCGTGGGTACGGGGGCGATGGCGGCGTCAAAGTCAAAGTTGGGGTCGGCATTCAGGAGGTGGCTAAAGACATGGGAGAAAGCGCGCTCAAGCAAGCCATGCCCCCTTTCCTCCACGAGCTGGCGAGCTCTGGCAGATCGAGCCTCCAGGCGCGTCACCACCTCGGTGAAGAAGGTCAGGTGGCTGGCATAATCATTTGAGTGAGGGTTCGGCGCCTCCACGTCGGAGATATGGCCCAGGGCGATAATGGCCCTGTTCCGGAGATCCTGAAGCATAGGGGCATGCTCGCGCTCCAGCGTCCGATGTTGGAGCACCTCCTCCATGCTTTGCCTCGCGATGGCTTCTGCGTCATCAACCCGCCTCCGGAGGGAATGCAGCTCGGCGCGGGCGGAGGCCAAGTCCGACTGTGCCGTGACCAGGGCGGCGGCCGTGGCTTCCGTGTGCCTCTCAGCCTCGTCCAACCTGGGCCTGAGGGCAGCGGCCTTGCCCTCACCCTCCACGCCCACGAGCTTCAGCTTCAGGTCGTACCTGCCCTCCAGGTCCGCGCGAACCTCGGCCACCCGGCGGTTCACGTCCTCCTCAACTCTAGCCTCGCGAGCCCCGACGGCGTCTTCTTCTTGGGAAACTTGACGCTCCCTCGTCTCTAGTTGCTCGAGCTCGCGGCTGCGCTCCATGGCCTCCAAGGCCAGTGCCTCCTCACGCTTCCGAACCTCCTCTTCCTCCACAGGCGTCCCCCTCAGCGACGCAAGAGCGTCCCTGCGCGCCTCCACCTGCTGCTCAAGAGACGCGCTCCAGGCCTGGAGCTCCCACGCGCGCTTCTCCGTAGCCTCGCGGCGGCGATCAGCCTCGCGAGCCTCTTCCAAGGCTCGTGAGCGGGCTTCGTAGGAAACCTTGAGAGATTCCTCGGCCTTCGTGTTCTCAAGGTCACGCTGATAGCGGCCGAGGTTGATGGCCACCTTCAGCTTGCGCCGCTCCTCCGCCAGCAGGAGACCTTCAGCCTCAAGACGCGAATCGACACTCGCGGGCTCTTCACCAAGCCGGCTCATCGCTTCCTGGAAGAGCTCATGGCGAACCACGCTCCGCCCGCGCTCAAGCTCGAACGCCCGACCGTCTTCGTCCTCCACCTCGGGGGCTGCGGGCGGGGCGCCAAGCGGCGCGGCACCCTCGGCAGGGGGCTGGGGGCTGGCGCCGCACCCGACACCAGCCCGTCCTCGTGAGAAGCCCAAGCCTGCTGGGGCTCGCTGCTCGAAGAGGAGCCGAGGATCGAAGCCAACAAGTTGCCGTCAAAGATCAGCGGAGGAGTCTTGGGCACGCCTGCCAAGCTCCACGCCGGACCAAGGGGGAGGAGTGACGAGGCCGCAAGTTCAGCGCGCCAGGAAGGCAAGAGTGCCCCTTCAACCAACCCTGCTCCAGGGGCAACCAGCGGACTCGGAGCATTCGAGGCTGGCGGAAGAGTTAAGAAAGAAGGAGGCCGTTTCTCAGGAGACTCAGTAGCCTCAGTGGAAGGAGCCCTGAAAGACTGGCTTTAGAAGAAGAAAGCAGCACACAGAGAGCCACAGCGGTACGGTACTTACACGTCAATGGCGATGTACTTCCTCCACTTCAGCGGTCCAAAGATGTTGCTGCCGCTGGGAGATCCTTCCTCTTGCGGAGCTCCTCGAAGTCCACACAAAGATGACCGAAATGCTGGACGTGACGACCGGTGCACAGTGGGGCCGAAGAGGAGCTCAGAAGAATATCTTCAGGGGTGCCCGGTTGCGGCGAATAGCCGGGCACCATTTCACCAGGACCTCCCAAGGCTCCTGGAGCCTTGGCCTCGGGAGCCGCATGCATCGTCTCCTCAGCAACCGACGCCCCAGGAGGGGAGTGGCAGGCTCCTGAGGATGATGCCCCAGGATCACCACTCGGCACGTGCTCCTCAGCACTCGAGTCGCCGGCCTCCGCCTGAGCTCGCCCACCTGCACCGTCACTTGGGGCGAGCTCAGCGTCAGGGGCAAGGAAGGGAACCACGACGACGGGGTTCTCACGAGGCCCCTCCAGGCCGATCGGCCGCGGCCCCCATTCATCGAAGAGAGGCATGTCCTTTACAAATTCATCCTTATTCTTGCAGCGGTACAACAAACAGTTCTTCCCAAGCAGTTCGGCCGGCAGAAAGACACCCGTAAGGACCTTGAGCACTGTTCGCCGCGCCCCGAGGAGGAGCCCGGACTCCTGAAACCTCATGTGGTCCTGGCTGCTGAGCAAGGTCCACATTGGGCGAGAATGGCATTGGACGAATTCCTTCACCACCATCGGTGCAGTTACGCCGCGATCCTTCAGCAACCTCCACCTGAGCCAGACGTGGGCAAGGCCGGGGCTCGCGAGCCACTGATGGCTCCTACCGGAGTGAGGAACAGTGGGCCCCGACGGAGCCTGAAGCAGAGGACTGAGCACACCGGCATCGACGAACACCCATCGTATCCGGAATTCGCTCGTGGATGGAGGAAGCTCGAAATCGATCCCCTCGCCCGCCGTCGCAGCCACGGCCTGGAAGCTCACGCACCCCGAGCATTGCTGAGGGTCGTCCAGATGCAATGAGAAGAAGTGACGAAGGAGAGCCACTGAAGGAGCGATGCCCACCATGGCTTCGCACACGAAGGCGAAGACAGCAAGAAGAGTCACGGACTGAGGGTCGAGATGCAGCATGTGGATCTGATAATGCTCAAGCACAGCATTGAAGAAGGCAGAGAAGGGTGGAATCAGGCCAGCCCAGAGGGCATCTATGAAGATTGGGACCTCGGTGGCTGTCTGAGCCATGCGACTGCAAGACGCGGGCCAAGCCACCGTCTCCCCCAACTCATTAAAGCTGGAAGCAAGCATCGGGCGCACCTTGTCCATGGCCTCGTCGTTGAGCACCCGAGACCGGCCGAGCGCCGGCGCAAAGGACGGAGGCGCAGCTGGAAGAGACAGAGGACTCTTCCCCTTCTCAGCTTGTTTAGGTGCCATGGCGATGGAGCAGGCGGAGCGCGAGTCAAATTGCAGAGGAGAAACAGAGCCACAAGGAAGTAGGGGAATTAGGGAAGCAAGGCACAGGAGGCGGAGGAATAACTGTGTAGGCCGCAGGGCCGCATAGCCAGGCGGATTCAAAGGCAGCATGGGGAAGCGGAGACGCCCACGTCCAATCAACCGCCATGCGTCGACCGAGGCCGCAAGCTTTTGGGGCCCGCGGTGCTCCGAACTTGACCCTTGGCTTCGCCGGGAAGCCAAGCCCGAGCGCACCTTGGGCCCGGGGGCTACTGTCGGCGTTTTGGGAACGGGGGTCCCCAGACTTGCCTGCCTGCGGCCCACGGCGTGGCCAAGCAGTAGGCCGTACGGCCCATCTTCGCCAACAAGGCACCCAAAACCCTCACGAGGGGCCAAGCCTCGCGAGGCGGACGACGCAAGATCTCCTCTGGAGTGGCCTAGCCAGGCAGGCTCGCGAGGAGCGGAGATATCAAGGCGAGGCAAACCTCACGAGGCTTTCGTGACGTGAGCCATGACGAACGGTACCAGGCGGGTGCCAGTGCGCGCAGGTCCCTATTTCCTCTTTTGTGCTAAGGAGGCCAGCGCAGGCGAAGAGTACTGAGGCATCAGGCAAAGTTTGCCATATTGGTGCAATGAGACCAAGACCAGGAGGACGACAAGGCGGAGGTCATCGTGGAGCCCAAGGCGGCGTCACCCCAGGGCTTTTCGCAGGCGAAGACCGCTTTTGTCAGGATAGCTTGTACTAGCTGTCCCCCTTCAAATTTGCCCGCCGTTGTTGGCTCCCTTCCCGCTCGATATTTGGGAAGAGGACCAGGGCCTCTATAAATAGGACTAGCCACCACAGTAGGGGACGGATCCCGAACTAGTTTAGATCATCCTCTACTGCACAAGCACAAGAACACCTCAACCTCAGGAGGCTGTTCTTCCCTTGTACTGTTCATCATCAGCCCAAGAGGCAATCCACCGCCACCACACTGGAGTAGAGTATTACACCACAACGGTGGCCTGAACCAGTATAAACCTCGTGTCTTTCTGTGTTGCGAGTTCGTTGAGTTCGTCCACAAGATCTTAGCGAGCTAGAGCGTAGATCAGTAGGAGGGAAAGACTTCGCGCGCACCCCAGTGTTCGAACCTTAAGGGTTTGCCGGAACCCCACATCCGACAGTGCGCCAGTGATGGCTGCGCACTTGAGCTGATCCGTAGAGTCAAAGGTGATGGTGTACTTGGACCAGCTGAGGGGACGTGTCGCCTCGAGCTTGGGGAGGGCCGTGTTCACCTCATGAGCAAACTGCTTGAAGATGCAATGAGAGGCGGGGGCCTGAGCACCACCCAGAATGCAGGCAATGGCGTGAGGCGCTTGGAAGCCCCCAACCCCATCGTCTTGGCGGTGGTCGTCGTTCCTCCTTGGTGGTGGCGACAATGGAGGGAGACCGGTGTTGCCCTAAGGTCGGTCCTCATGAAGCTGGTCCCTCCAGGGGCCATCGCGAGGCTGGCCCTGCCAGCGGTCCTCGCGAGGCTGATCGCGCGAGTCATGGCAGGGGTCGTGGTTGTCCCAATGGCCTCCAGCGCGGCACCCTCCTCGGCCATAGCCACGGTCGTTGTGCTTAGGGCGGCGGCCAAGGCGCCCGTCGCGGATAGCCCTAAGCTCTTGGCAGTCGTTGGTGTTGTGGCTGTGGACATTGTGGAAGACGCAGAACGAGCGGCTGCCATTGGAGGATTCGGGGTGATTGTAGCCACGCTTCATCGCAGGTCTGGCCACGAGCATAGCCGGGCCCTTGCGCTTCACGTCCTTGGCCTTGGCCTTCTTGTCTTCAGGGTCGGCCTCCGGGAGCTCAAGGAGGAAGAGGCGACCTTCCTCTGCTCTCGCGCATCTGGTTACCATGTTGAACATCTCCAGAGCCGAGCATAGGTCCTTGTGTATGGCGAGTTCTTCCTTCATCTTGACATCCCGAACGCCATCAGTGAACGCTGAAATGATGGCCTCGTCTGACACCTTAGGGATCTTGAGGCGAACGTTGGTGAAGCATTGTATGTATTTGTGCAAGGCCTCCCCTGGCTGCTGCTTGATGCAACGTAGGTCACCTGCTGCGAGAGCGCGGTCACGAGTGCCCTGGAAGTTGGTGATGAAGTGCTCGCGCAGCTTGTCCCTACTGGAAGGTTCAGGACCCATGAGCGTGTGCCATCCTAGAGGGCCATGGGAAGCAAGTCCGCCATGACCTTCTCGCCACCGTTCGCCGCCTCAACGCTCATCTCGTAGAGCTGGAGGAACTCAGTTGGGTTGGGGGTGCCACCGTAGCATGGAGGCAGATCCGGCTTGAACTTGTCGGGGCAGACGACGTGGCGCAGCTCTGGGGTGAACGCACAGCATCCTGCCGCGCTCACCGGGGCCTGCCGCAAAGGGGGAGCCTGATCTTGACGCCCGCGTGCTGCCGCCTCTGGCGGCACACGGTCTTGACGTGGCGGTGCTGGGAACGCACGTGCCTCTCCTTGAGGCCGCTGCACCACCTGGCAGCTTTCTTCATCACGCGCCGGCGCCCTGCATGGCGGGTCGCGCTGGGGTGCCTCACTCCTGGGCTCGGGGACGACGTCGTGCCGAGGAGGAGGAGGAGGTGCGCCGTGGGCCACTTCGCCCGCCTAAGATGGTGGGGGAAGCAGCGAATGAGACGACGCAGGAGCCTCTCCAGCGGCGCTGACGAGCTCGGCGATGCAGCCAAGCGGCCAGTCCTCATAGAGGTCATTGGCCGGACAATAGCACAGGAGCTCACGCGCCATGAGCAGCGCAGCCTGCGCGTTCGCTAGCCAACGTCGAACATGGGAAGATGTTGCCATGGCCAGAGTGGGAGATGGAGTTGTGGTGCGGCCATCGCACTGCACAGACGGAGGCAGCGACGAGTCTTGCTATTCATGGGCGGCAGGGTCGGTGGCGGCGCTAGCCACCAGGGAGGCAGAGCGGCGAGGGGCGCAGTTTCCCACAGGCATGTTGGGGAACACAATATTTCAATTTTTTTCCTACGATCACGCAAGATCTATCTAGGAGAAGCATAGCAACGAGCGGGGAGAGTGTGTCCACGTATCCTCGTAGACCGAAAGCGGAAGCATTTAGTAACGCGGTTGATGTAGTCGAACGTCTTCGCGATCAAACCGATCCAAGCACCGAACCTACGGCACCTCCACGTTCAGCACACGTTCAGCTCGATGACGTCCCTCGTGCTCTTGATCCAGTTGAGGACGAGGGAGAGTTCCATCAGCACGATGGCGTGGCGACGGTGATGATGATGTTACTGGCGCAGGGCTTCGCCTAAGCACTACGACGATATGACTGAGGTGTGTAACTGTGGAGGGGGGCACCGCACATGGCTAAGAGAAGGCTTGGTGTGTCTTTGGGGTGCCCCCCTCCCATGTATATAAAGGGGGGAGGAGAGGTGGCCGGCCCAAGGGGGTCGCGCCAAGTGTGGGGAGTCCTACTAGGACTCCCTAGTCCAGGTAGGATTCCCCTCTCCTTTTTCCTTTTTCGGAATAGCAAAGAGGGAAAAGAGAGGAGGAGTAGGAGAGGGAAAGGGGGGCGCCGCCCCCACCCTTCGTCCAATTCGGATTGGCAAGGGGGGCACCTCCCTGGCCGGCCCTCTCTCCTCCACTAAGGCCCATGTGTGGCCCATTAACATCCGGGGGGGGTCCGGTAACCCCCGGTACTCCGAAACTTATCCGATACTTCCCGAAACCATTCCGGTGTCCGAATATAACCTTCCAATATGTGAATCTTCACCTCTAGACCATTTCGAGGCTCCTCGTCATGTCCGTGATCTCATCTGGGACTCCGAACAAACTTCGGTCATCAAATCACATAACTCATAATACAAATCATCATCGAACGTTAAGCGTGTGGACCCTACGGGTTCGAGAACTATGTAGACATGGCCGAGACACATCTCCGGTCAATAACCAATAGCGGAACCTGGATGCTCATATTGGCTCCTACATATTCTACGAAGATCTTTATCGGTCAAACCGAATAACAACATACGTTGTTCCCTTTGTCATCGGTATGTTACTTGCCCGAGATTCGATCGTCGGTATCACCATACCTAGTTCAACCTCGTTACCGGTAAGTCTCTTTACTTGTTCTGTAATGCATCATCCCGTGACTAACTCATTAGACACATTGCTTGCAAGGCTCATAGTGATGTGCATTACCGAGAGGGCCCAGAGATACCTCTCCGATACACGGAGTGACAAATCCTAATCTCGATCTATGCCAACTCAACAAACACCATCGGAGACACCTGTAGAGCATCTTTATAATCACCCAGTTACGTTGTGACATTTTATAGCACACAAGGTGTTCCTCCGGTATTCGGGGGTTGCATAATCTCATAGTCAGAGGAACATGTATAAGTCATGAAGAAAGCAATAGCAATAAAACTAAACGATCATAATGCTAAGCTAATGGATGGGTCTTTTCCATCACATCATTCTCTAATGATGTGATCCTGTTCATCAAATGACAACACATGTCTATGGTCAGGAAACTTAACCATCTTTGATTAACGAGCTAGTCTAGTAGAGGCATACTAGGGACACTCTGTTTGTCTATGTATTCACACATGTACCAAGTTTCCGGTTAATGCAATTCTAGCATGAATAATAAGCATTTATCATGATATAAGGAAATATAAATAACAACTTTATTATTGCCTCTAGGGCATGCTTCCTTCAGTCTCCCACTTGCACTAGAGTCAATAATCTAGATTACATAGTAATGATTCTAACACCCATGGAGTCTTGGTGCTGATCATGTTTTGCTCGTGAGAGAGGCTTAGTCAATGGGTCTGCAATATTCAGATCCATATGTATCTTGCAAATCTCTGGGTCTCCCTCCTTGACTTGATCGCGGATGGACTTGAGGCGTCTCTTGATTTGTTTGGTTCACTTGTGAAATCTGGATTCCTTCGCCAAGGCAATTGCTCCATTATTGTCACAAAAGATTTTCATTGGACCCGATGCACTAGGTATTACACCTAGATCGGATATGAACTCCTTCATCCAGACTCCTTCATTTCCTGCTTCCGAAGCAGCTATGTACTCCGCTTCACACATAGATCCCGCCACGACGCTCTGCTTGGAACTGCACCAACTGACAGCTCCACCATTCAATATAAATACATATCCGGTTTGTGACTTAGAGTCATCCGGATCAGTGTCAAAGCTTGCATCAACATAACCGTTTATGACAAGCTCTTTGTCACCTCCATAAACGAGAAACATATCCTTAGTCCTTTTCAGGTATTTCAGGATGTTCTTGACCACTGTCCAGTGATCCACTCCTGGATTACTTTGGTACCTCCCTGCTAAACTAATAGCAAGGCACACATCAGGTCTGGTACACATCATTGCATACATGATAGAACCTATGGCTGAAGCATAGGGAATGACTTTCATTTTCTCGCTATCTTCTGCAGTGGTCGGGCATTGAGTCTGACTCAACTTCACACCTTGTAACACAGGCAAGAATCCTTTCTTTGACTGATCCATTTTGAACTTCTTCAAAACTTTATCAAGGTATGTGCTTTGTGAAAGTCCAATTAAGCGTCTTGATCTATCTCTATAGATCTTGATGCCCAATATATAAGCAGCTTCACCGGGGTCTTTCATTGAAAAATTCTTATTCAAGTAACCTTTAAATTATGCTATTCAGAAATTCAGTATCATTTCCAATCAACAATATGTCATCTACATATAATATTAGAAATGCTACAGAACTCCCACTCACTTTCTTGTAAACACAGGTGTCGGTGTTAAAATCGGCCGATCTCGGGTAGGGGGTCCCGAACTGTGCGTCTGTGGATTGAAGGTAACAAGAGGCGGGGGACACGATGTTTACCCAGGTTCGGGCCCTATTAAGGGAGGTAATACCCTACTTCCTGCTGGATTGACTATGATGAGTATAGGGGTTACAAGAGTTGATCTACCTCGAGATTGTAATGACTAAACCATAGATGTCTAGCCTGTATGAATTCTGATGATCTCTATGGACTAAACCCTCCAGTTTATATAGACACAAGAGGGGGCTAGGGTTGTACAGAGTCGGTTTACAGAGAAAGAAAGTTTCATATCCGAACGCCATGCTTGCAATCCACGCAAAGGAGAGTCCCATCCGGACACGGGGGAAGGCCTTCAATCTCGTATCTTTACGACCCATCAGTCCAGCCCATGTAACATAGCCCGGATGCTCGGGGACCCGCTAATCCAGGACTCCCTCAGTAGCCCCCGAACCAGGCTTCAATGATGACGTGTCCGGCGTGCAGATTGTCTTTGGCATTGCAAGGCGGGTTCCTCCTCTTCCGAATACTCCAAAGTAAATTGAACAAAAGAGTTGTATTCGGCTTTCCAACGACGACGCAGTATCCGGCTTCATATCCTCGGCTTTGTAAGGTGGGCCCTCCATGATACTTTGGATAACTTCGGCTTTACATTAAATATCATACCCTTCAGCTTCTGCGCCACCGTCGCCTCGGCTTCCACGTGTTAGACGAATACGAAGGGTCCAAGTGTTTTTATAGATAACACCCTGACTTTGTAGGGAAGGCGTCTATTTAAGGAGATTGGATCCTAGATGCCATCCCACACCAGGCGAAAATCCTTAGAGCTTGCCATAGGAAACCGCGCAAACATGACTGACGCACCCAGTTCTTCCTCACGCCCCCACGGCCCTCAAAAAGGCGATTGGGAGAGCTGCTCAGTATCCCACGCCCAGCTGACTAAGCTTCAGATACAGGGGTATCTCCCTCCCGCGGATCTAGTCCCCGTTCGGGCGGGATTAACTTCCAGCAATGGCGAAGCCCTGGCGGAAAACTTCCCCAATCCTTCTGAAGTGGATTGAGTGTGCTTCCTTTCCTTCCTATTAAGGGGCGCTGGATTTCCAATCCACCCTTTCCTCCGAGGTCTCCTGGAGTATTATGGCCTCCAATTGCACAATCTCACGCCGGGCTCCATTCTGCACATCGCGGGCTTCGTCGCTCTTTGCGAGCTGTTCCTAGGCTGCGAGGCCCATTTTGAGTTATGGATGAAATTTTTTTGCCTCGTCCCCCGCTCCCAAAAGGGATCCATATTCGAGGTGGGAGGTGCCGAAGTATGGTGCGTAGCCGGAATAGGATACTGTCCGGCACTCCGAAGAAGGCATCTGAAGAGTGGCCATCAGAATGGTTTTATATTGAAGACGTTGTTCTTACAGACCCAATCCGACGGGGTCTTCCCGAATTTTCCAACGCTCTGTTAAAGAAGCGCACCAACTGGCGCCCCCGAAGCCTCGAGGAGGAAGACAGTGCGGAGATTAAAAAGCTAATGAGCAAGATAAAAATACTCGCCCAATCCGGACTATCTATAATTGAGGTAATGGCGATTTCAATAACGCGAGGCGTTCAGCCACTCCAATCCAGAGGACTCCCCATGTGGCATTACAACAGGGAAGATGACGCATCACACTATGGGCGCAAGGGTCCGGACAACTTTGCCGCCTTGGCTGCCATGTTGGCTGACCTTTACAAAGGGGAGAAAGAAGATTTTACTCGCCTTAAATTCCAAGAAGGTCTTTCCATGTACAACCCTGCTAACTGGGTGAGCTTTCGATCAGTAGCCTTATTCAATCCTCTTCCTGAGTCGTGCTTAGTTGAACTTAATCTGACTATTTTTAACAGGAATGGAGAAAGATTGTCGCACGGATCCATAGTCCCGCTCCGCAGCTGGAGGACCATATTCGAGACCTGGATCCCGGATTTGAAGAGGATCCGATATATTTATAGAGCTTAAGGAGGGGGTCTTTTATCAGGCGAGCTACAACAGCACAGAAGTAGCCATCACAGCCGATTATCCCGTCCGTCTCCCCTCCTCCCACGTAAGTTCCCAGGAGACATCTTTTCAACAAGAGCTTTCCCGTTGCGCCTCATCCACCGCACTATCTCATGCTCCGAAGGGGCGGCGCTCGTCCCGCCAAACTGTATCGAAGGCGTCCTCCAAGAAGGCGACGCTCGCGCGGGGTGAGTCTTTGAATAGAAAGGCGGGCGGTGATACTACCGAGCCTCCTCATTCACCAAAGAGTTCAGCAAATAGGCTGGATTGTGACATGCTCCGCTGTGCCATATTTCAGGAAGAGCGTACACGGGACGGTATCCGGAGGTCTCGCCAACCATGCATCGGCCAATCCGGCTCCAGACCCTACCACTGGGACTAGAGTTGGTACGGGTGCCACGCCGGATTGTCACCTCCACGAGGATTCAGATAATGTATCTGTCACCAATTCCAAACTAGAGAGCGCGATGGTCCATCGACGGCGGAAAGAGGCCATGCGCGACCAAGTTTCACCGAAGAGGCGTTCAACACCCTCAGCTATGCGGACACATATATCCGAGCTGCTCGAGATGGACTTGCCGGAGCGACATACCACCTTTCAAAGGATATGCGGGTAAAGGCTTTGTGTAGATTCAATAATCATGTGCCAGTAGCCCCGGAGACTTAAACCAGTTGGCGCAACTGGTTTAAGGATCGTTGTATAATCAGGTACTCACGGATAAGAACAACATGCTGTCTCAGGAGCTTGAAGAATGCAAGACCAAGCTAGCTGTTGCCACCGCCGAGCTGGAAGATTTTAAGAAATCCCAGAAGGCATCAAATGGTAAGTACAACCGTTGCCGGAAAGTACAATTCTACGGCAACGATGATTTCTAAATGTGCATTGTTTAACAGCGGCAGGGTCGGTAAATCAGTTGGAGGAGAGGCTAAAGGCTGCTGAGGCGGCTAAAGAACATGCCGAAGGGCAAGAAGCCACTGGTCAACATGTGTTGACACGGACCATCAATGAGAAAAACAAACTACAAGATACCAACATCCAGCAAGCCAAGGAACTGAAGGTCGTAAGAGCCCAACTGTCGGATGCCTTGAAGGAAAACAGAAAGCTGAAAGGCGGCATATTTAGTATGCCCTTTTAACCTATCTTTCATATGGCCCCTTGATGGAAATTGTTGTTTTACGAGATTGTTCCTGTAGGTTTACTAACGGGGCGGCCTGAAGGAGAAGTATTCGGATTTCAAGGCGACCTGCTGGCAGAGTTATCCAAGGTGTACGAGCGAGATCGGAAGGTGATGAGGAGTATGGCTAAGGCATTATGGCCATCCGAGTCCCACCCAGGACTAATGGGGGAGCTCGCGGAGCTATTCAAAGGAGCTCGTCTTTGCCTTGAGCTGTGGAAGGCATCGGCATGTCGAGAGGGTGCACGAGAAGCCTAGGCCATGGTGAAAACACGGTATACCGGACATGATCCGAATCATATGGCCCGGTGATAATCCCCAAGTGCAGGGAATCATCGTAGCAATTCCCAATCGTGGAAGTGATAAGTATGGAGTGTCGAACCCACAAGGAGCTAAAGGTAAGATCAATATTCTCTCAAGTCCTATCTGCCACTAATACGACTCTACGTACACCGAACGTTTGCTTCCAACTAGAAAGAAGAAATAAAACTACGTTGTGGGTATGAAGAGGATAACTTTGCATGATATCGGAGAGCTAAAACATAAAAGTAGGTGCTGTTATCATAAATTTAGAAGATATTACTGAATAATATAAATAGCGAGTGTGGAATAATGATGGGTCGGTGTGCGGAATTATCCTAGGCAATTGTTAACAAGACTGGTAGTCGTCATTGCAATTTCATATGAGGGAGAGCCATAAGCTAACATACTTTCTTTTCTTGGATCGTATGCACTTATGATTGGAACTCTAGCAAGCATCTGCAACTACTAAAGATCATTAAGGTAAAACCCAACCAAAGCACTAAAGCATCAAGTCCCGCTTATCCCATACGCAACAACCCCCTTACTTGGGTTTATGCTTCTGTCACTCAAGCAACCCACTATAAGCGAATCATGAATGTATTGCAACACCCTACAGCGGGAATCCCTCACGCTTGCGCGACACGGAGGGCACAATAGAGCAGCATCAAAATAAAACATACAACAAGTACCAATCTAGATCATCAATCAACCCAAAGACAAAGGATATCTACTCAAAACATCATAGGATGGCAACACATCATTGGATCATAATATGTGGCATAAAGCACCATGTTCAAGTAGGGATTACAGCGGGGTGCGGGAGAGTGGACCGCGTAAAAGAGATGAGGATTGTGATGATGGTGGTGATGTTGATGAAGACGATCACCACGGCGATGATTCCCCTCCCGATGGCACTCCGGCGCCACCGAGAGAGAGGAGGAGAGGTTCTCCCCCTTATGCTTCCTCCTCCATGGCCTCCCCCCTAGATGGGGAGAGGTTCTCCCTCTGGTCCTTGGCCTTCATGGCGATGATGGCCCCTCCGGGATCCTCGACCATGGCCTCCGGTGATGATGGCCCCCTCCGGCAGGGTGCCAAAGAGGGCCTAGATTGATTTCTCGTGGCTACAGAGGCTTGCGGCGGCGGAACTTCCGATCTAGGTTATTTTCTGGAGGTTTTTGTATTTATAGGAATTTTTGGCGTAGGTCTCACGTCAGGGGGGTCTCTGAGTCGTCCACGAGATAGGGGCCCACGCCTAGGGGGGTGGGCGCGCCCCCCACACTCGTGGACAACCCGGGACTCTTCTGGCCCAACTCTTTTACTCCGGGGGCTTCTTTTGGTCCATAAAAAATCATCAAAAATTGGCACGTCAATTGGACTCCGTTTGGTATTGCTTTTCTGCGATACTCAAAAACAAGGAAAAAACAGAAACTGGCACTGGGCTCTAGGTTAATAGGTTAGTCCCAAAAATCATATTAAATATCATATAAATGCATATAAAACATCTAAGATGGATAATATAATAGCATGAATACTTCATAAATTATAGATACGTTGGAGACGTATCAGCATCCCCAAGCTTAATTCATGCTCGTCCTCGAGTAGGTAAATGATAAAAGAAATAATTTATGAAGTGTGAATGCTAGCAGGTGCACAAGTTTGATCAATGATAATTTCAATCACCTTTTCTAGCATCATTATATGTCATAACAATAACTCATCTCATAAAACTTTTCATGATCAAGTAACAAGCTATTCACATGTTAAAGTATAGATCATAGACTTTCTTGAAAACTAACAAACAGTGCTCTTAGTCATCAAACAATTGCAATTCATCTTATTTTCTGGAAGGGTCTATGTAAGAGCTTTGATTCAGCAAACTCCACATACTCAACTATCATTTAATCTTTCACAATTGCTAACACTCATGTGATATTTATGGGTTCAAAGTTTTAATCGTACATAGAGAAAGATAGGGGCTTATAGTTTTGCCTCCCAACCTTTTACTTCAAGCGTAATGTCAACAATAATAATTTATGAAAACCTACATCCAAGTGGATATATATATATATCTGGATCGCTCCAACACAAAGTGTTTGCCAAAGGAAAAAGTGTAAAAAGGAAAGGTGATGATCACCATGACTCTAGTATAAGGGTAGAAGATAAAAGTAAAAGATAGGCCCTTCGCAGAGGGAAGCAGAGGTTGTCATGCGCTTTTATGGTTGGATGCACAAAATCTTAATGCAAAAGAACGTCACTTTATATTGCCGCTTGTGATAAAGACCTTTATTATGCAGTCCGTCGCTTTTATTTCTTCCCTATCACAAGTTCGTATAAAGCTTATTTTCTTTGCACTAATAGATCATACATATTTAGAGAGCAATTTTTATTGCATGCACCGATGACAACTTATTTGAAGGATCTTACTCAATCCTTAGGTAGGTATGGTGGACTCTCATGGCAAAACTAGTTTAAGGGATATTTGGAAGCACAAGTAGTATTTCTACTTGGTGCAAATAATTTGGCTAGCATGAGAGGGAAAGGCAATCCCAACATGTTGGATGATCCAAGACAATATAACGTTTCGGATATAGGAAAACGTAACCCATTAAGTTGTCTTCCTTGTACAACATCAACCTTTTAGCATGTCATATTTTAATGAGTGCTCACAATTACAAAATATGTCCAAGATAGTATGTTTATATGTGAAATCTCTCTTCCTTCAATATTCTTTCATGAATTGTTCAAGTGACCAATTTTGCGTTTGCTAACTTTCAATAAGTTTACTACCTATATTCTGTGTGAAGTCATTACTCCCCATGGTATAAGCATATGAAACATATATAAATTCAGATTTATGATATTAAATTCATTCAACCATTTACTCATAGGATATATGTGAAGCACGTGAGTAAATGACAAACTACTCCAAAAAGATATAAGTGAAGAACACTGAGTAGTCAAATAATTAACTAGCCATGGGAGGATTATTTTTCATTCAAGATTTCAGATCCAATGATTTTATTCAAACAACAAGTAAAATTGAAAATACGCTCCAAGCAAAACACATATCATGTGACGAATAAAAATATAGCTCCGAGTAAGGTATACCGATAGTTTTGAAGACGAAAGAGGGGATGCCTTCCGCGGCATCCCCAAGCTTAGGCGCTCGAGTCTTCCTTGAATATTACCATGGGGTGCCTTGGGAATCCCCAAGCTTAGGGTCTTTCCACTCCTTATTCTCCTCATATCGATATCTCACTCAAAGCTTGAAAACTTCAATCACACAAAACTTAACGGAACTTCGTGAGATAGGTTAGTATGATAAAGAGTAAACCATTCACTTTGGTACTGTCAAAGACAAGGTTAATAATTGTTCTCACACAATGCCTACGTTACCATACCATTTCTACAATTTATATTGAGAAATATAAGCCATAGAAACTAGAAAACAAGCAAACTATGCAATGAAAACAGAATCTATCAGAAACAGAACAGTCTGTAATGATCTGAACAGCAACCATACTTCTGCTACTCCAAAAATTATGAGATAAATTGGTGGACGTGAGGAATTTCTCTATTAATCTTCTGCAAAAAGAATCAACTCAAAATCACTCTTCCGTAAAAATGGTAGCTGATCCCGTGAGCGCAAAGTTTCTGTTTTTTACAGCAAGATCACATTAACTCTCACCCAAGTCTTCCCAAAGATCTTACTTGGCACTTTATTGAAACAAAAAGCTATAAAACATGATTACTATAGTAGCTTAATCATGTAAACACACAAAAACAGTAAGGGTAAATATCGGGTTGTCTCCCAACAAGCGCTTTTCTTTAATGCCTTTTAGCTAGGCATGATGATTTCAATGATGCTCACATAAAAGAAAAGAATTAAAACATAAAGAAAGCATCATGAAGAATATGACTAGCACATTTGAATCTAGCCCACTTCCTATGCCTAGGGATTTTGTGAACACATAATTTATAGGAACAAGAATCAACTAGCATAGGAAGGCAAAACAAGTATAACTTCAAAACTTTAAGCATCTAGAGAGGAAACTTGATATTATTGCAACTCCTACAAGCATATATTCCGCCCTCATAATAACTTTCAGTAGCATCATGAATGAATTTAACAATAAAACCATCACATAAAGCATTATTTTCACGATCTACAAGCATAGAAATTTTTCTACTCTCCACATAAGCAAAATTCTTCTCATTCGGAATAGTGGGATCACTAATTCCTAAAGTTGACACTGTTCCAAACCCGCTTTAGAAGATAGTATTATTCATACTCCAAAAGATATAAGTGAAGTTCATGGAGCATTCTACAATTAATATAGACTAACCAATATCCAAGCTCAAAATATATGAGTTTAGCACACGAAGCATTCTATAAAACCATACTCAAAAGATTTAAGTGAAGCACAAAGAGCATTCTATAAGGTCATACTCAAAAGATATAAGTGAAGCACATGAATCATTCTATAAATTGATGAAGGGACATCTCATACTAGCATGGTTCTTAAAAAAAGAAAAACACAAAGGACACAAATCATGTGAACAAAACAAAAACCGAGGTATACCGATAATTGTTGAAGAAGAAAGATGGGATGCCAACCGGGGCATCCCCAAGCTTAGATGCTTGAGTATCCTTGGAATATTTACTTGGGGTGCCTTGGGCATCCCCAAGCTTGAACTCTTGCCTCTCTTTATTCTTCTCACATCGGTAACTCCTCGTTCTTCGAACACTTCATCCACAAAAACTTTGTGAGATCCGTTAGTATACTAAAGCAAATCACTACCTTTAGGTACTGTTGCAAACTCATTCCAATTTCATATTAGCACTTTATCTACTGTATTCCAACTTCACCATGGTTCATACCCCCCGATACTACCCATAGATTCATCAAAATAAGCGATCAGCACATAGAAAACAGAATCTGTCAAAAATAGGACAGTCTGTAGTAATCTGGAAGTTTAGTAAGCTTCTGTAACTCCAAAAATTCTAAAAAATGACGATTTTAAAAAATTTGTACATAAGTAATGTGCAAAAAGTTTCAGACCCATTTTAATTTCCAGTAAAAAATGTAAATTCACGCACTACAGCCAGGGTTTCTGTTTTTGTACTGCACAAAGTAAACAAGCAATCTAATCATCCTAAAACCAAAGCTTGGCACATTATTTTTATAATACAATGGATATATACAAGGGGGTAATTATTTTCAGAGAAGCTTCCATGAAATGTTTTACATTGTTTCCATGAGCATGAACACAAGTGTTCAAGGTCGACCCTCACTTCTCCAATGCATAACCTCCCAATCACTTCTCTTATTGAAAAACTTTTTAGGCATGAGAGGCAAGTAAATTTTTTTGTATTTCATTCTTTAAAAAAAATGTATGTTTCACCCACAACTAAGCAAAACTAAAAAGGGAAAACAAAAACTACTTAGTGAAGAAAGCAAACAAGCATACACGAAAATATCAACCCCACGCTATCGCTCCCCGGCAACGGCGCCAGAAATGAGCTTGATAATCCCCAAGTGCAGGGAATCATCGTACCAATTCCCAATGGTGGAAGTGATAAGTATGGAGTGTCGAACCGACAAGGAGCTAAAGGTAAGATCAATATTCTCTCAAGTCCTATCTGCCACTGATACGACTCTACCTACACCGAACGTTTGCTTCCAACTAGAAACGAGAAATAAAACTACGTTGTGGGTATGAAGAGGATAACTTTGCATGATATCGGAGAGCTAAAACATAAAAGTAGGTGCTGTTATCATAAAGTTAGAAGATATTACTAAATATTATAAATAGCGAGTGTGGAATAATGATGGGTCGGTGTGCGGAATTATCCTAGGCAATTGTTAACAAGACCGGTAGTCGTCATTGCAATTTCATATGAGGGAGAGGCATAAGCTAACATACTTTCTGTTCTTGGATCATATGCACTTATGATTGGAACTCTAGCAAGCATCCGCAACTACTAAAGATCATTAAGGTAAACCCCAACCATAGCATTGAAGCATCAAGTCCCCTTTATCCCATACGCAACAATCCCCTTACTCGGGTTTATGCTTCTGTCACTCAAGCAACCCACTATAAGCGAATCATGAACGTATTGCAACACCCTACAGCGGGAATCCCTCACGCTTGTGCGACACGGAGGGCACAATAGGACAACACCAAAATAAAACATACAACTCGTACCAATCTAGATCATCAATCAACCCAAAGACAAAGGATATCTACTCAAAACATCATAGGATGGCAACACATCATTGGATCATAATATGTGGCATAAAGCACCATGTTCAAGTAGGGATTACAGCGGGGTGCGGGAGAGTGGACTGCGTAAAAGAGATGAGGATGGTGATGATGGTGGTGATGTTGATGAAGACGATCACCGCGGCGATGATTCCCCTCCCGATGGCACTCCGGCGCCACCAAGAGAGAGGAGGAGAGGTTCTCCCCCTTATGCTTCCTCCTCCATGGCCTCCCCCCTAGATGGGGAGAGGTTCTCCCTCTGGTCCTTGGCCTTCATGGCGATGATGGCCCCTCCGGGATCCTCCTCCATGGCCTCCGGTGATGATGGCCCCCTCCGGCAGGGTGCCAAAGAGGGCCTAGATTGATTTCTCGTGGCTACAGAGGCTTGCGGCGGCGGAACTTCTGATCTAGGTTATTTTCTGGAGGTTTCTGTATTTATAGGAATTTTTGGCGTAGGTCTCACGTCAGGGGGATCTCCGAGTCATCCACGAGATAGGGGCCCACGCCCAGGGGGTGGGCGCGTCCCCCACCCTCGTGGACAGCCCGGGACTCTTCTGGTCCAACTCTTTTACTCCGGGGCTTCTTTTGGTCCATAAAAAATCATCAAAAATCGGCACATCAATTGGACTTCGTTTGGTATTCCTTTTCTGCGATACTCAAAAACAAGGAAAAAACAGAAACTGGCACTGGGCTCTAGGTTAATATGTTAGTCCCAAAAATCATATAAAATATCATATAAATGCATATAAAACATCTAAGATGGATAATATAATAGCATGAATACTTCATAAATTATAGATACGTTGGAGACGTATCACCCGGGTCGGACCTCGGGGACCAGATGGACAAGAAATTCTGGTTAGCTTGGTGTATGAACAAGTAAAGATAGCCGCCAAATTTTCACTGCAGGATTGTAAATTAGACAGCCTGATAGATGGCACTGATAAGGAGTAGGCGTGCAATTTTACGTGATAATACACTTTATCAGCAAACTTTCCTCCGGCCGAATTGTAAAAGATTGTCATAGCAGACCTTTCGCTTCAGCCTCTGAAACCCAAGGGTGGAGTGTTTCCGAATACTATACCGGTGGAAAACACCAAGTACGTCTGGAAACCAGGCGATCTAGTCATAATGCTTAAACAGACAAGCTGTATTCGGGGAGTTATGTTATATTACTTTTTAATGTAAGAAACATCTTCCAGGAAGAATAGTTCCGTTAAGGGTTCCTCTACCTGGGCCAGCATGTATGTATGCATGACTGTGAGAGAATCACAGGAGCTTTTGTATTCTTGTTAGTTTATATTACTACGAAGGCAGTTTGTCATTTGTCCGCCGACTAGTTATTCCCTTAAGAACGCTAGCTTTCGGCTTCACCCGTCTGAGGTACATCTCTGGATGACCCGGTTGTAACAATCGCAGAGGTGCTCCCTTTATGCCCTAGCCGAACATCGGGAACATAGGGCATAAGCGCAGGAGCCAGGCAACCCATCTTGGCAAAAACTTAAGTCATAGAGGTGCATATAATGGCGAAGACAAGATGTATATGAGTAAGCAAACACACACACACACACACACACACACACACATATATATATACACACATATGGTGAGCCTTATGCTTGATATAATAAAGAGCTTCTATTTGAAGGAAGCCCCCAGTTATAGTGGGGTGTGTACATCTAAAGATGTATTCCCCGCAAGTGTGCGACTTACCCGAACACACGCCAGAAATCGTAAAACAAATGAAAATAAGAAAGAGAAAAAAGAGAAAAAGGTAACGAACAATGTGTCCGGACTTAGGCATAGAATCTTCGGAGTCTGGCATCGTTCCATGGGTTCGGCTCTAAGCGCTTGTCCGATGCATTACGAAGGCGATAGGCTTCTCAAGTGAGAACTTCATCTATAATGAAGGAACCCTCCCATCTGGGCTTTAGCTTGTCCTTTTTCTTCTCTGGTAGGCGTAGAACGAGTTCACCAACATTATAAGTCTTGGCCCACACTTCTCTGCTTTGGTATCTTCGAGCTTGTTGTTGGTAGAATGCGGAACTAGCTTTTGCGACATCGCGCTCCTCCTCCAGGCCATCTAAGTCATCTTGTCGATCGAGCTCGGCCTCTCCCTCTTCGTACATGCGCACTCGAGGTGAGTCATGAATAATATCGCAGGGCAAGACGGCCTCTGCGCCGTACACCATGAAGAACGGTGTGTATCCGGTCGTGCTATTGGGTGTGGTCCGTAGCCCCCAGAGTACGGAGTCGAGCTCCTCAACCCAGTGTTTATCTGACTCCTTTAGGGATCGCACTAGTCTAGGTTTAATGCCGCACATTATCAGGCCATTGGCCCGCCTGACTTGACCGTTTGTTTGAGGGTGATATATGGAGGCGTAATCGAGCTTGATGCCCAGATTAGCACACCAAGTTTTTACCTCATCATCTGTAAAGTTAGAGCCGTTGTCGGTGATGATGTTGTGTGGGACACCATAACAGTGTACGACACCGGATATGAAATCTATCACTGGTCAGGCTTCAGCCATTTTAACTGGTTTCGCCTCTATCCACTTAGTGAATTTATCTACCATGACCAGCAGGTATTTTTTCTTATGGCTTCCCCCTTTAAGGGGTCCGACCATGTCAAGCCCCCAGACCGCAAAAGGCCAAGTAATGGGGATTGTTCGTAGGGCAGTAGGCGGCATATGTCTTTGATTGGCGAAAAGCTGGCATCCTACACAATGTTGGACGAGATCTTGTGCATCTGCTCGGGCCGTAGGCCAAAAGAAACCAGTACGGAAGGCCTTACTTACAAGGGCCTGAGGGAGTCCTGGATTAGGGGGTCCTCGGACAGCCGGACTATATACTTTAGCCGGACTGTTGGACTATGAAGATACAGGATTGAAGACTTCGTCCCGTGTCCGGATGGGACTCTCCTTGGCGTGGAAGGCAAGCTTGGCAATACGGATATGTAGATCTCCTCCCTTGTAACCGACTCTGTGTAACCCTAGCCCCCTCCAGTGTCTATATAAACCAGAGGGTTTAGTCCGTAGGACATCAACAATCATACCATAGGCTATCTTCTAGGGTTTAGCCTCTACGATCTCGTGGTAGATCAACTCTTGTAATACTCATATCATCAAGATCAATCAAGCAGGAAGTAGGGTATTACCTCCATGAAGAGCGCCCGAACCTGGGTAAACATCGTGTCCCCCGCCTCCTGTTACCATCCGCCTTAGACGCACAGTTCGGGACCCCCTACCCGAGATCCGCCGGTTTTGACACCGACATTGGTGCTTTCATTGAGAGTTCCACTGTGCCGTCATCATAAGGCTGGATGGCTCGTCTTGTTGTCAAGGACAACATCACCTCTGGGGGAGCCCTGGCTGTAGGCCAAACTATCCGACTAGGCGGCTTCGTCATGACCGCCCATTTGGCCGCTGCGCCGATGATGACTTCTCGGGTCATCAAAAACAGTCTCCACGTCGGCTCGGAATTCGCCGAGCAGATGGATCCAATGGAGCTGTCTTCTTTGAACGAGCTCTTGGATCGCATCGCCGCCTTCGGACTATGATCGGATCGGGCTTAAACCCGATGAAAGGGAGATTAACTCTCCGCCGGTCACCCATCAAATAGCGGTGGTGGAGGAGCAACGCAGCGATTCTTCCTCTATCTTAAGGACAAGCTATGTCCGGATTCCCGAGCTCTCTAAGCCGGATACCCGTCTACGGGAGGACATAGCCCAAGCTCTGAACCTAGAATCAGACAGCGGCCAGACCTATTGGGCAACAAACCGGAGCCCGAACTTTCGAGATCGGAAACTCCACCGCTCCTGGGTCTCAGATCGGGTCAGGGTTCGGACCTAAATCTACCCACCCACCCAGATATAAGTGATCTTTCCCACATTAGACAAGAGCCCCAAGAAACAGTACATCACTATTGGGCCAGATTCCTCCTTGTAATGAGCAAGGTCAAGGACTGTCGCGAGGAAGACGCAATTTCATTATTTTGCAAAAATTGCATGGACAAGGGAATCCTCAACGCCATAAGTCGCCGTGACATAGCACACTTTGCTGACTTGGCAGCTATAGTACAGAAGTACTGTGCGATGGAAAGCGCCTGGAAAACCCAAACAAAATTCTGGGATCCTCCGGCTCTCACTAAACCCCCTGTCCGAACTAAAAGGGTGTACTCTCATAAGTCACCCGATCCAATTACAAAGAAACAAAAGCCCACTACAGGGCGCGGAACCGTACTGGAGGGATGGCTCAGCGGGCCATGCAAAATTCACAGTACATCGGATACCATACCAACACACAGCCTTAGAGCATGTTGGTTACTCCGGCAGGTGGCCAAGAGCGGCGAGGATATCCTCATCCACAATACCGCAGAGCACCATCCCGTGGAAAACAACAGTATAGTTTTAACAGTCTTCGAGACCTTCGCCTCAAATAATAGGCGTAAGCGAGCACTCCGCAGCCTCGCCGAAGTTTGCCACGTTGCAGCAATAAATCCATGGAGCGATACGGCTATCACCTTCAATGCCAGCGACAAACCTAAATTCCGAACAGCCCGAGCACTAGCCGCCTTGGTCCTTAGTCCAATTATGGACAGCTTCTGGCTTACCAAAGTGCTCATGGACGGAGGCATCGGATTAAACCTCATCTATGAGGAGACTCTTCGAAAAATGGAAATAGACAGAAGCCGCATTGAGCAAAGCAGCACGACCTTCAGGGGAATCATCCCTAGTCGAGGGGCACGATGTGCTGGGAAAATCACACTAGATGTGGTATTCGGCACGCCGGAGAATTATAGGTCCGAAGAAATCACATTCCAAGTGGCCCCGTTCAATAGCGGATACCACGCCCTTCTAGGGCGGGAGGCATTCACGATCTTCCAAGCTATACCCCATTACGGGTACATGAAGCTCAAAATACCCGGGCCCAATGGAATCATCACTCTAGCTAGTGATCCAGACAAGCACTCCGCGCCGAAAATAAAATAGCCGCACTGGCCCTCGAAGCGTTATCCGAAGCCCTCACGGCCGAGGAGTTAACTGCGCTGCGCTCCACAGTGGACAGGGACGACGTGATACTCGACAAAAGTTCCAAGTCCACCTCTTTTAAACCAGCGGATGAAATAGTCAAATTCCAAGTCCATCCAACGGACCCTACAAAAACAGCATCCATCGGGGCATAGTTAAACCCCACAGTAGACGTCGTGCTATGGGAGTTCTTGCACGCGAATTGGGACATCTTCGCCTGGCATCCTTCAGACATGCCAGGAATCCCACGCAGGCTGGTCGAGCATAGCCTTAACATCCTAAAGGGATTCAAGTCGGTCAAGCAAACTCTTCGGCGTTTCTCTGAGCCTAAGCGGCAAGCCATGCAAGAGGAGCTACCCAAGTTACTGGAGGCCGGATTCATTCGATAAATAAAACATCCGGACTGGCTAGCAAGCTTGGTGATGGTACCAATGAAGGACAAATCCTGGCGCCTATGTGTCGACTTCAAGGACCTTAATAAGGCTTGCCCAAAGGATCCCTTCCTCCTCCCTCGCATCGATCAAATTATCGATGCTACCGCAGGACACGACTCATTGTGTTTCCTCGACGCATACTCCGGATACCATCAAATTAAGATGGCGGAGTCCGATCAAGCCGCAACGGCATTTATCACTCCATACGGCCCCTTCTGTTTTAACACCATGCCTTTCGGTTTCAAAAACGCCGGTGCAACCTATCAACGCATGATTCAGACATGCTTGGAGACACAGATTGGCAAAACAGTGGAGGCATACATAGACGATGTGGTCATTAAAACCAGACACGTCGAATCCTTAATAGACAACTTGAGGCTCACGTTCAACAATCTCCGAACATACGACATTAAGCTCAACCCGGAAAAATGCGTCTTCGGCGTGCCCGCCGGAAAGCTCTTAGGCTTCATCATCTCCAACAGAGGAATCGAAGCAAATCCGGCTAAAATCCGAGCTCTATCACAGTTGGCCATCCCAACAGACCTCAAGCAAATCCAGAAACTAACTGGATGCATGGCTGCCTTAAGCCGCTTCATCTCCCGATTAGGAGAAAAGGCACTGCCTCTTTATCGCCTTCTGCGACGCACCGAACTCTTCGAGTGGACGGACGCGGCCACGGCAGGATTAGAAGAAATAAAAGCCGTTTTGGCCACAAACCCAATCTTGGCCGCACCTAACGTCGGCGAACCAATGCTGCTATATATAGCGGCAACACACCAAGTTGTAAGCGCAGTGCTCGTCGTCGAACGAGAGATGGACGGACACAAGTTCCCGCTTCAAAAGCGGGTATACAATGTATCCACTATCCTCACTCCATGCAAATCACGGTACCCACATTATCAAAAGATAGCATATGCGGTCTTCATGGCATCACTTTCAAGAGTGTTCAATTATGGTGGCCTCTGAAGTGCCACTCAACGACATAATAAACAACCGCGAGGCCACGGGCCGGATTGCTAAATGGGCTATTGAGCTCCTCCCGTTCGACATAATATACAAACCACGGCGAGCCATTAAGTCACAAGTACTGGCTGATTTCGTCGCCGAATGGACAGAAGCCGAACTCCCTAAAGAGTACGGCGCGTACTCCAATTGGATTATGCACTTTGACGGCTCTAAAATGCTGGATGGTCTGTGGGCTGGCGTCGTCCTGACATCCCCCACCGGAGATACAGTCCGATACCAACTCCAAATACTATACACAGACTCCAACAACGCAGCAGAATATGAGGCCCTGTTACATGGTCTCCGGATGGCTGTCTCCATGGGCATTCAACGCTTGGAGGTGCGTGGGGACTCGAACCTCGCAATATCTCAAATAAATGGAGACTTCTACGCCAAGGATCCAAAAATGGCGGCTTATCGCAACACCGTCCTCAAAATGTCAGCTCGGTTCGAGGGGCTTGAATTCCACCATGTGGCCCGTGAAAACAATCAGGCGGCGGATATCCTCGCCCGCATCGGCGCTAAGCGCGACCCTGTCCCACCTAATATCTTCTTGGAAAGGCCATTTAAGCCATCCGTGGTATGGGAAGGGGAGACCAGTAACAATAGTCTGGACCCGGCCACAACAACAGATACCGAACACTCTGACATAATCGGAGGCTCTGCCACTGAAATAACACCTTCCGCCCACGTAATAATGGCTGTCATCGCCCCGTGGACAGAACCATTCCTGGCCTACCTAACTAGGCAGGAACTACCCGAAGACCCAAAGAAGGCATGCTGCATTGTGCGGCGGTCTAAAGCCCACAAGGTCCATGAGGGAGAGCTTTATAAGAAAAGCGCTACCGGAGTCCTTCAAAGGTGCATCTCCGAAGAGGAACGGCGGAAACTATTGGCAGAAATTCATGCTGGACTTGGCGGCCACCTCGCCGCAGCTCGGGCCCTTGTAAGCAAGGCCTTCCGTCCAGGTTTCTACTGGTCGACGACCCGAGCAGACGCACAGGACCTCGTTCAACGTTGCGTCGGTTGCCAACTTTTTGCAAACCAAAGCCATATGCCGCCTACCGCTCTCCAAACAATCCCCATTACTTGGCCCTTTGCGGACTGGGGGCTTGATATGGTCGGACCCCTCAAAGGGGGAAGCCATAAGAAAAAAAATACTTATTGGTCATGGTGGATAAATTCACCAAATGGATAGAAGCCAAACCAATTAAAACGGCCGAATCCGGACCAGTGATAGACTTCATATCCGGGGTTGTACACCGTTATGGCGTCCCCCACAGCATCATCACTGATAACGGCTCGAACTTTATAGCCGACGAGGTAAAACTCTGGTGCAGCAACATGGGCATCAAGCTCGATTATGCTTCTGTCTATCACCTGCAAACTAACGGTCAAGTGGAACGAGCAAATGGTCTTATCATGAGCGACATTAAACCCAGATTAGTGCGATCCTTGAAGGAATTTGATATGCACTGGGTAGAGGAGCTCGACTCCGTACTATGGGGGCTGCGGACCACGCCGACTCGCACTACCAGATACACACCATTTTTATGGTATACGGCGCAGAGGCGGTACTACCCTGCGACATAATTCATGACTCACCTCGAGTGCGCATGTATGAAGAGAAACAAGGCGAGCTTGATCGGCATGACAGTTTGGACGCCCTGGAGGAGGAGCGTGACATGGAAAAAGCCCGTTCCGCATTCTATCAGCAACAGGCTCGAAGGTATCAAAGCAGAGAAGTACGGGCCAAAACTTATAACGTTGGCGAACTCGTTTTACGCCTACCGGAGAAGAAAAAGAACAAGCTCAAGCCCAAATGGGAAGGTCCCTTCGTTATTGACCAAGTTCTGATCAGTGGAGCGTACCGTCTGCGGGATGCATCGGACAATCGACTTGAGCCAAACCCATGGAACGCAGCCAGACTCCGAAGGTTCTACGCCTAGTGCCGGACTCTATGTTCGTCTCCTTACATCTGTCAATTTTTATATATTCGTTATCTGTCTTTTCTTTCTTTCTCCCTTCTCCTTTTTTTCTTCAAGGCCTTAAAAGGCTAAAATGTGTCTTGACTACACAATCTTCACGCGCTAGCTGCGCTCATGATACCTGGGGGCTTCTTATACAGAAGCTTAATATAGCTACGTTCTGGGCTCTAGGCCCCACACATGTGTTACTTTTCACATGTACCTTTTTTCGCCATTATATGCATCCATATGACTTAAGTTTTGGCCAAGCTGGGTTTCCTGGCTCTTGTGTTTATGCCCTACGTTCCTGTTAATTCGGCTAGGGCATAAGGGGAGCACCTCTGCGATTGTTACTGCCGGGTCAGCTGGATGTGTACCTCAGACTGGGTGAAGCCGAAAGCTAGCGTTCTTAAGGGAATATTCGGTCGGTGAACAAAAGAAGATTTCTATTTGTTGTACTACGTGCCCCCAGAAGTTTATATCCTGTGTCTCTTTTCACAGTCCGGACATGCACATTAATGCATGCGCACCCAAGGAAAGGAACCCTTAACGGAACTATTCTCCCTGGAAGATGTTTCTTACTATCCATGTAATATAACATAGCTAGTTGGGTACTTGTCTGTTCAAGAACATATGACCCCTATGCCTGGTTTCCACGCATATCCCGGTTTTTACATAACTGAGCGGGTATTCGGATACACTCCGGACTGTCGGGTCCGGAGGTTGAAGCGAAAGGGTCCGCCATGACAAATGATTTACAATCCGGCTAGGGACAATATATGTCACTTGAAGTACACAGTCACTTAGACTGACTAAATTCTTCTTCTATACCATCCAACAGGCTGTCTAGCATACAGTCCTGTTGAGAATAATTTGCGGCTAATTCTACCTGGTCATAAACCAAACTGATGGGGATCTCTTTTCCGTCAGGCCCCATAGGTCCGACCTCGGCCATATGGTTCGGGTCAGCCTTGGTATATCGCATCTTCACCATGGCCCAGGCTTCCCTTGCACCTTGTCGGCAGGCTGATATCTTCCATAATCGGAAGCGTCGCCGCGCTCCCTTGAGGTTTTCTGCAAGCTCTCTCATGCCTCTTGGCAGGGAGGCGGATGGCCACAAGGCTTGGGCAATGCCCTGCATCACCTGTCGCACTTGTTCGTGCAGTTGTGAGAGCTCTGGCAGAAGATCGCCCGTAGACCCGGGCATCTCCTCCGCGGGACGACCCGTCAGCATACCTACAGATATAACTCTGTCAGCCGCTTTCTTCGCCGAACTCTATAAAAGTTCGTTCAAGCACTTACTAAAAATGCCGCGTTGAAGCCTCTTATTCTCCCTTACGGAGTCAGCAAGCTGGGCCCGAACATCTTTCAGTTCAACGCTCAGCCGGGTATTGGCGTCTTGGAGATCATTTTCCTCCCGCCTAACTTGCGTAAGCACGCGCTCGCCAGCCTTTAGCTGTCATTGAGCATGTTGCGCATCCGGATTCACTCCGGGACCATCTGCATAATCTATTGTTAGATTTGCACGCATGCTGCATACTACCTGGTAGATGACATTCTTTGCAATGAAAACAAGTGTTACTAGATGGGGCCTTCTCGGACTCCTTCACCGCGGCAACTGCGGCCTGAAGCTGGGCTTTGCACTCCTCCAGCTCTAGAGACAACTGGGTATTCTTCTCCATAAGAACCTATGCAAACAATGATCCTTAAATCAGTTGTTCCAACTGTTTCAAGTCTCAGGGGCTACTGATATACATAATTATTAGATTTCCTTACCCGTATATCTTTTACATACTGGTCCGTGGCTCTGGCAAGACCATTTTGAGCAGCTCGAATGTATGCATCTCCTAAGTTGAAGGCATCGAACGCCTCTTGGGAGAAACAAGCGTCAAGCAGTACGGCCCGGTGACGCCTGTGATTCATGGCGCTCTCCACTTCGGAATTTGTAGCGGATAGCCTATCCGCATCCTCTGTTGGAGGAACATCCGGTGTTGGCCCCATGTTAGCGTCCGCCTCTATGTCCGGCTCTGGAGCCCGACTGGTGGAGGCGTGACTGGCAACCTCTCCGGATACAGTCCGGCGAGCGTTTTTCCTACTAGGAAACATGGGCGTTATTATATTTTAAAAGACGACCACCATGGAGCAGGGTTCTCTTTCGTACCTCTACGACGGCGTCTCAGTCCTGACCGCCTTCCTTTTAAGCCTACCCGGCTTCGGTGCCCCTTGTTGGCGAGTCACTGCGGGTTCGGCATGGCGTCCCGAGGGCCTTCCCTGTAAAACACCATATGTGCGCGGTAGGTGAAGTGCAGAAAAAGGGATCCTTCTTGGAAGTTAGGGCTCCGGTTTTACTTACATGCGATGCGGGGAGCAGTCCAGGATAATCGACTATGATGGCCACCAAGGTACCGTCACAGCTCAACTGATAGAACGTTCTGTCGATGAGCTCCACAAATGTGTCCATATCTTCCTCCAGTCCGGGGTCGAGGGCCCGGTCAGGGTCCTCTGGTTGTGGAGACGGGCTGTGGACCTCCCTCACAGCTTTTCGCAGTTCCTGCTATGAAATAGCAAGGTAAATACTTATGATAAAGAATGCGGAAAGGATTGGAGTGGATAGTAGCAGCTCACCCAGCTTGGGGGGTTGTACATGGAGAATCCATCCCGTGGCTTAATACGGACGAACTCCTCTTCTTCTCCTTTATACAAATCGGACAGTATCTTCGCTAGGGCAGCGACGGAGTCCGGACCGTTACGACCGCAGCGGGTGGCATCGTCTTCTCCATTGAAGTGCCACATGGGTTGTCCCCGATATTGAAGTGGCTGCACCCGCCGCATTATACATATGGACATAACCTTGGTTATTGTCAATCCTGATTTGGCCAACATCTATATCCGGCCCATCAGGTAAAGGACTTCTCTGTTATCTTCCTCCTGGGGGCTCCGAGGGCGCCAGCTGCGGCGTTTCTTCAAAGGGGCATTGTCGAACTCAGGAAGGCCCATCCGAATAGGATCTGGAAGGGGGACGTCCTCCATATAAAACCACTCCAAAGGCCAGTCTTCGGACGTCTTCTTCGGGGTACCGGACAGGTATCCGGTCCCGGCGATGCGCCATATTTCGGCTCATCCCACTTGATATATTGACCCCTTCTGTGTACGGGGCATGAGGCACAATAGCCTTTGCCATAGCTCGAAATGAGCTTCGCAGCCCAGAAACAGCTCGCAAAGGGTGACGTAGCCAGCGATGTGTAATATGGAAGCGGGGGTAAAGTTATGCAACTAGAGGCCGTAGAACTCCAGGAGCCCGTGGAGGAACGGATGGATTGGAAATCCAAGTCCCCTTAATAAGTAAGGGACAAGGCATACCCGCTCCCCTTGGATGGGTTAGGGAAGCTCCCCGCTTGCTCCCCGCCATTGTAGGTAGTGAGCCCAGCTCGAACGGGGACCATATACGCTGGAGGGAGAAATCCCTGGGTCTGTAACTCTACTAATTGGTTGTGAGGGACGGAACACTTCTTCCAATCGCCGGGCTTAGGTCTACGGGAGCGAGAGGAGGAGCTGCGATGGCCGGCCATGTTGGAATGGATTGTTTCAGGCGCGCTCCGATGGATACTCGTTGTGGGAGGATGGTGAGATCTGGATCTAAGAATCCCCATCTCTTTAATAGACGATTTACTCACATGGCTAGGGTGGCAAATTTAAAAATGCCCTGGCTTCTCGCATTCGCTCGACACATGGAAGATAGCCATTATTAGGCGCGGAAGCCAAGGAGTGCAAAATTTATGGGAAGTCGGACACTACTCAACAGTACTCAAGATTTGGAGAAGAACCCGCCTTGCAATGCCGAAGACAATCTGCGCGCCGGACTCATCGACATTGAAGCCTGGTTCAGGGGCTACTGAGGGAGTCCTGGATTAGGGGGTCCTCGGATAGCCGGACTATATACTTTAGCCGGACTGTTGGACTATGAAGATACAAGATTGAAGACTTCGTCCCGTGCCCGGATGGGACTCTCCTTGGCGTGGAAGGCAAGCTTGGCAATACGGATATGTAGATCTCCTCCCTTGCAACCGACTCTGTGTAACCCTAGCCCCCTCCAGTGTCTATATAAACCGGAGGGTTTAGTCTATAGGACAACAACAATCATACCATAGGCTAGCTTCTAGGGTTTAGCCTCTACGATCTCGTGGTAGATCAACTCTTGTAATACTCATATCATCAAGATCAATCAAGCAGAAAGTAGGGTATTACCTCCATCGAGAGGGCCCGAACCTGGGTAAACATCGTGTCCCCCGCCTCCTGTTACCATCCGCCTTAGACGCACAGTTCGGGACCCCCTACCCGAGATCCACCGGTTTTGACAACGACAGGGCCCGAGCTGCAGTGTGATGGCCGCCAAGACCAGCATGGATTTCGGCCAAGAGCTGCCGCCCCTCTTCTTCAGAGATACATCTTTGAAGGACTGCGGTCGTAATTTTCTTGTAGACCTCTCCTTCATGAACCTTATAGGATTTCGAACGTCGAACGATACAACAAGCCTCATTCTGGTCCTGACGGAGCTCCCGCCTATTAAGGTAGGCCAGGAAGGGTTCGGTCCATGGGGCGATTACTGCCATAATTACATGGGCGGAAGGCATTGGTTCTGTGCCCGAGCCCCCGATGATATATGAATCGTGTTCGGCATCTGGGGGCATGATCGGTGCTGGACTGGTGGTTCCGCTCTCGTCCTGCCATACTACGGATGGCTTGAAGAGCCGCTCCACAAAGGTGTTAGGCAGAACGTGGTCGCGTTTAGTGCCCATTCGAGCAAGGATGTCCGCTGCTTGGTTACTATCTCGGGCCACGTGATGGAACTCAAGCCCCTCGAACCGAGCTGATATTTTGAGCACGGCATTGCGGTAAGCTGCCATCTTTGGATCTTTTGCGTCGAATTCTCCATTTATTTGGGATATTGCGAGATTTGAATCCCCTCGCACCTCGAGGCATTGTATGCCCATAGAAACAACCGTCCGGAGACCATGCAGTAGGGCCTCATATTCGGCTACGTTATTGGAGTCCATATACATGATTTGTAGTACGTAATGGACTGTGTCCCCTGTAGGGGATGTTAGGATGACACCGGCCCCTAATCCGGCTAACATTTTAGAGCCGTCGAAGTACATCACCCAGTTGGAGTATGTGTTGTACTCTTTAGGGAGTTCGGCTTCTGTCCATTCGGCAACGAAGTCGGCCAACACCTGAGATTTAATTGCTCGCCGTGGTTTGTACGTTATTTCAAATGGTAGGAGCTCGATGGCCCATTTTGCAATGCGGCCGGTAGCGTCTCAATTGTTTATGATATCATTGAGTGGTACCTCGGAGGCCACCGTGATAGAGCACTCTTGAAAGTAGTGTCGCAGCTTCCGAGATGCCATGAAAACCGCATATGCTATCTTTTGATAGTGCGGGTATCGGGATTTGCATGGTGTGAGAACCGCCGATACATAGTATACGGTTTTTTGGAGTGGGAATTTATGTCCCTCTTCCTCTCGTTCGACGACGAGTACTGCGCTCACCACCTGGTGAGTTGAGATATATACAGTAGCATAGGTTCGCCGATGTTAGGTGCGGCAAGGATTGGTTTGCTTGCTAGCAGAGTTTTTATTTCTGCCAGCTCGGCTGTTGCCACGTCCGTCCACTTGAAGTGGTCGGTACGCCGAAGCAGGCAATATAGCGGCAGCGCTTTTTCTCCCAATCTGGAGATAAAGCAGCTCAAGGTTGCCACGCACCCATCTAGTTTTTGGACCTGTTTTAGGTTTGTTGGTATCGCCAACTGTGACAAGGCTAGGATTTTGGCTGGGTTTGCATCGATTCCTCTATTGGAAACGATGAACCCGAGCAATTTTCCGGCCGGAACGCCGAAAACGCATTTTTTTGGATTGAGCCATATGTCATATGTTCGGAGGTTATCGAATGTGAGACGTAAGTCGTCCACCAATGATTCGACATGTTTGGTTTTGATGACTATGTCATCTACATATGCCTACACCATCTTGCCAATTTGTTTTTTCAGGCATGTTTTTTGACTGTACACAGTAAGGCAATGCCCCACTGCAATTTTTATAAATAAATCAAGAAGGTCTTATACAAAGAACAGATTAAAGGGTTGAGCTAAGCCACTGAAAAGAAAAAGAACATGAGAGAAAAGCAAAAAAGAAAGAAAAAACTAGAGCTAAAGGACTAGAAGGAGAAAAAATAACAAAAAAAGATTACAGCAGATTGTCCAACCAGGTATGAAATTCAGTAGCATATTTCTTCTTGATTCTGTGCCTAAACCATTGTAACACCTGAAAGAAGATTGCTCTCCAGCCTTGAAATGATGGCTGGATTTGGTTGAAAATCATATTATTCCTTGAAATCCAGATAGCCCAGGCCCCAAGAATGATTATTTCCATGAAAAAGGTAGTCTGAGTTTGTCCTTCATATCTTCCAATGCTTCCCAAATTGAAAGTGGGTTAGTTCTATTTGGGAAAATGAAACTCCAGCATCTGTCAGCAAATGGGCAACCCAAAATAGATGAAAGAGAGTTTCCTCCTGGCCACAATCCGTTAGTGCACAGTTGTAAGTCTCCAAGTAAAAAGTTTTCCTTGTCAAAAGATTTCTGGTATTGACCCTGTCATGAAGTAACATCCAGAAGAAAATTTTGTGTCTTGGCTGGCAAGAGCTATTCCAAATCCATTGGAACTGAGGAGGAACTGTTTTATCCCAAGTAGTACTGTATAAGCCTTCTCAGCACTGAACTTCTCAGAACCCCAAATGTATGACCAGGTATCATTACAATGTGCAAGATTCAGGTTTCTTTGTTCCTCACAAATGTTCTCCAATTGTAAAAACTGCTCATAAGCTTGCACTGTGAGAGGAAGATGAAATAGGTCTTCAAGAAACTCAGTCTGCAGGGTCTCAAAGACAGTGATGTTGATGTTTTTAGCAAAGGAGAAAAGGTGTGGGAAACTATGGTTAGGCAGGAAAAGTGCCATAAGTCAGTCCATAGTAGAGCAGATTTCCCATCACCAAGGTTACACCTTGCCATTGATTTGAACTTATCAATGAACTTTAGATTTGCTTTCCACCAAAAGGAGCCTACTGTCTGTTGTCCTGGTAATTGTCCCTCTGCATAGTAAGCTTCCTAGACCATATTGACCCAAGGGATGTCTTGTCTATTGTAGAACTTGTGTAGGTTTTTCAAAAGAAGTGCATGATTTTGAACTGTAATGCCCTTCACTCCTAGACCTCCTTGATTTTTTGGCCTACAGACCACAGTCCATTTCACCATAGCAGGCCTGTGATCCTCTGGGTCAGGTCCTCTCCATAATCAGTGCCTCAGGTATTTATTGGTTTGTTTTCTAATAGTTTTTGGCAGATCCAAGCAGCACATTGCAAATATTGGTAAAGAAGCCAGGATTGATTTGACAAGGAGGAGTCTTCCTGCTTGAGTCATAAAAGTGGCCAGTCCAAGCAACTTATTAGCAATTCTCTTGACCAGGGCAAACACTGCTGCACAGTTGGTTTATACAAACCAAAGGCAACCCAAGGTAAGTGAAAGGGAAAGTTTCCTTTTTGCAACTTAAAGTTCTGATCAGGATTTCCACTTTTTCCTCAGAAACATTGATGGGGATCAAGCTGGACTTTGAATAATTAACCCTGAGACTAGTAGCATCATCAAAAGTATTCAGGATAGCTTTAAGGAACACCAGTTGTCTAGCATCAGCTTGTAGAAGGATGAGTGTGTCATCAGCATACTGCACTATAGGGAAGTCAAGGCAGGACTTGAACTACAAAGGTGATGTAAGAAGCCCCTGATGCATTGCCTTGTTCAAGATTTATTGCAAGAGGTCAGCAGCAATAACAAAAAGCAGAGGGGATAGTGAGTCACCCTGTCTAACACCTTTCTTACAATAAAACTTTTTTCCTGGCACTCCATTCAATAAAACAGAAGAGGAAGCAGAGTTGAATAGGAGGCCCATCCACATGATCCATCTCTCACCAAAGCCTTTAGCCCTGAGAATCTCAATAATTGCCTTATGTTCAATGCAATCAAAAGCTTTAGCTAAATCTAGCTTCAATACCACCATCTCTTCTCTAGATTTGTGACACTGGTGTAAATACTCGTAAGCCCAGCCAAGACAGCCATGTATTGCTATGTCCTTCAGAAATCCATACCGATTAATGTGCACAATCTTGAATATAATCTTTTGCAGTCTATTAGCCAGTAGCTTGGTGATGATTTTCAAGCATGTGTTTAACAGAGATATAGGTCTGAAATCATTAGCAGTAACTGGAGCTGAGATTTTTGGAATGAGTGTGATGTGAGAGGTGTTGATACTTTCCAAATTGGCATTTCCATCATAAAAGTCATGAATAAGTTTCCTGACATCATCACGAGTGATAACCCAGCAAACCTTAATGAATTCATTGTTAAAACCATCAGGACCAGGAGATTTTTCAGAAGGTAGATTTTTTATTACCTCATCAATTTCCTCAGTAGTGAACTTCTTCTCCAGATCAATAAAAATTTGTGGGTCAGAGATTGGACCATACAAAGATTGTAAATCAAAATGCATGTGGGTGTCCTTAGTTATCCCCAATCTCTTCCTGAATGATTCCCATAACAAAGCAGCTTTGCTTTCATGATCTGTGAATTCCACCTGGTCTTCATTCTGAAGCATAGCAATGTGATTATGTTTGTGATTAATAGTTGCTTTGGTATGAAAAAAATTGTGTTCTCATCCCCAAATCTGACCCCTTTAATTTTTCCTCTTTGCTTCCAATAAATCTTCTGGTTCTTGAGCAAAGTGAGGAGTTCCTCTTTCAACAGATTCCTACAATTCCATTCAAAATCACTAAGATTTCTGAACTCTTCAACCAAATCCAAAAAGAATATGATCTCATTCAGATTCTCATTTTTCTCTTCAGACAACTGAGAGTTTTGGCCCAATGCTTTAAAGACCTTCTAAGATTTTTGAGTTTAGCATTGATGCTCTTGGCAGAATCAGAGTGCCCAACTGGAATATTCCAAGCATTGGCAACCACATCCTTGATGTCACTATGTTGCAACCAATAGTTCTCAAATCTGAAAATTTTAGACTTAGGAATCAGGGTGCCAATTCTCACAACACAGGGAATGTGATCAGAGGTAGGTCTAGCAAGAGGCATGGCCAAGGTGTCTGGAAAGGCAGTCATCCAGGCAGTAGAGGTGAAGATCCAATCCAGCTTTTCTAAAAGAGGGTTATCCTGTATGTTACTCCAGCTGTATTTTTTGCCCTTCAAAGGCAATTCCACAAGCCCTAATTTACTCATGACTTCATTGAACAATAACAATTCATTGACATCACCTCCAGGTTTGTTTCTGTCAGAAGGATCTCTGATAAAATTAAAATCCCCCATAATTATCCATTCAATGTCATTGGGCATGTGAATGTTCTTAAACCAGTCAATGAAGATAGCTTTCTCACTAGGAACACATGGGCCATAGATGTTGGTGAGAATCCATGATTTTAGAGACATTTTGCATGTGAACTAAATTGATACTGAATAACTGTTTTTGAAGATAGTCTCACCCTCAAACAAAGCACCATTCCAAGCAATTAACAACCCACCAGAAGCTCCCTGAGATGGGAGATAATCAAATTTATTAAACCTAGGGGGCAGAAATTTCTCAAGTAGGTAAGATCAAAGTGCTCCCTTTTAGTCTCTTGCAAACAGATAAAGGAAATAGAACTTTCCTCAATTTTCTGGTGAACAGCCAGCCACTTATTATCAGAATTAATGCCTCTAATGTTCGAGTTTAGGATATTCCAATTTCTGTTGTTACTCATATTGGAAACTTGCTTGAGAGATGCAAACTGATAAGCACCAGCACTTATCACCGTTCAATACACATGCAACCAGACAGGCAGAAAAAGTGCAGCTTTGAAAGTACCAACATTCAGCAAACTGTAGCCAGCATTCAGTTCTAAGAGCATAAACAGGCCAATTCATACAGAAGTTATCAGCCACAGACCAGCAATAATTATTATAAAAGCCAAATCCATACAAATTATACTTAGAGCAGGTCCTAAAGATAACTAGACCCCTACTAGCCTTGCATTTCTTTGAGTGCCCAATCATTCTTGCACAGTTGTAGCTGCTTCCTCATTCTTGTCCATGGGAACCATGTCCAAGCCTTCCTGAGATTTCTTCTTCTACTTTTTGCTAAGTTGCAGCTCCAGCTCATCCTCAGCCACCTTGCAAAAGGACTTAGTCAGGTTTTTGACTATAGTTTTTGAAATGATAGGAGTAGCATTGCAAGGTAAACATGAAGAGGTATGGCATGAGCCCCTCTTAAATCCTTCATTAATTTTACTGATCCTATCACTTCTCCTTACCTCTGATTCCACTAGAGGTGTCTTTCCTCCTCTCCTCTTCCTGGCATTATCATTCCCAAAAAGGAAGGAGTGAGGCATGTTCTTGGCTGAGCTCCTGAGGTATCTCACTGTTTGACTGTCCAGCAGCTTGAGTTTGGCAGACTGGTGGCTCAGAAACCTGACATTGACCAGGAATGTGGAAAGTGATTAAATCTTCAGACATACCAGGTGCAGTCAGTAATTCCCACATTGTTGATTTGAGCATATTAAAAGTCCATTGAAATTTGTCTGGGGTCATAAGTAGGTGTATAATGAAGTTGAACCAACTTACTAGTATCTGAACTGTAAAAGCAGTCGAGGCCTCATCTGATTTTGTTGCAAAATGCTTCTTCCATAAGAGCAATCCCTCCTCAGAAAGCACTGTATCAGAGGAAGAGGCAGCCATAATTTGTAGTTGTTTTAGGACTAGCATAGAAGCACCCTTAGGAGAATTTTTAAAATGCACTTCAAGAAGCTCAGACCAAGTAAGCTTATTTCCATTACCTAGATTTTCCTTGAGAGCTAGTGAAGTTGAGGCTGCTGGCTGTTGTGCTAAAGTCTCAAGTTGCAGGTCCTGAGGCCCATGATCAGAAACCAGCATGCTGTCAGAAATAGGAATATCTCTTTGCACTGACATATCAGAGGGAGAAGGTGGAACAATGACAGAATGCACTCCAACAATTTGCTCAGAAGTTGCAACAATTTGCTCTTGAGCCGAAGCACTGCCAGATCCCAGCTCCATGGTGTGAGACACTGGGTTTTCCTCCTCCTCAATTTCAGCATATGCAGTAAAAAGGCACTGTAAACCAGATCCCAGAGATTGCCCCAACATCCAGATGATTGAGATTAGTGGAATCACCCTCAGAAACAAAGACAGTAGTTGTAGTGCTAAATCCATTCTGCATAGGCATGTCTTCAATCAAATCTGGACCAATATCTTGGACCTGTTGCTGAACCTCTTGCTCCAGAATCTGAACTGGTGGCTGCTGAAAGGCCCAATGCTCATCCTGCTCCCATTCACCTTCATTCATCTCATCATCATCATTGTTTAGCAGGGCCTCATTGTTCTGACCATTAAAAGGTTGCATAGGCAGAGCGTGTGGATCTTCACCTGGAGGAGGAATTGGGTCCTCATCTGCAGGCCCTCCTTCAAGTAATTCCTGATGAATAATCTCCACCAAACTAGACCAACCATCTTCTTCAAAAGTTTCACCATCAGACCACCTGATGCTGCGAACCCATTAGGCAGGAGAGGAACTGGGTCGAAAGGAATATTGGCCATGGCGGTCTCAGTGAAAGGTCGAAGGTGGTTTTGCTCGTCGGAGACGGCGAGGTGGGTGGTGCTTGAGGTTTGAACAGTGGCTGAAACAGAGGAAGGCGAAGCAGAATGAGAGGAGACAGGCACTCGTCTCGGTTGGAAATTGGGAAAGAGCCCCGAGACCAGCTCCCCAAAAGAGGAAACTACCTTAATTGGTGGCGCGGGCCCATGGGCCCGAAACCAGCCCTGGCACATTCCGGGGGCCCAACAAAAGTGTCGTACGTGATATGAGGTAAGAGCCCACTGAGGCGAGGCTGGGAACAGAATTTCGCCATGTGGCCCAGCACGCCACATGCATAGCACGTCAAACGTGTCGGCACAATGTTACATTGATCCTCTGGCACGTCATTAGCAGTGACAGTTGAAGAGGCATTAGGGGGCACATTAAGAGAATCATTATTGGGCATATTCAACTGCGTTGAATGCTAGTCAAGCGCAGATGGATCAGGGGCAGACAGCTGTTGGAAAACCGAAACCGGTCGCCATGCCGGCGAGGCCGTACGGCGGTCACCGCCGGTGAGAACCCGATCATTGCGGCCAACCAGAGACCATTCCTCCTCTTCTTCCCGATAAAACTTGATCTCCTCTTGAACCCAACGAGGTCCACTATTACCCCAAAGATTGAAAACCATTTCAAACTGTTTCTCAGCGATTCTACCCGCATTGTAAACTTCAAAGCCCACGGATTTAGAAGCCACAGAGAATTGGAAGGATCTATCTTTCAAAAAGAGAACACGAAAGCCTTGTGGATAACCACCAAAACAGGCATGAAGAGCCACACTAACCGTATGGACATCGAGGCGGAAAGTGGCACGGCACAAACATACCACCAAGGTGAACTCCTTCTGTCTAAAGCCCGGGGAGAAAACCACCGGGTGCCCAAACTTTCTTCTCATCTCCGCTTGGAAAGCTTTGCCACGCAAGAAGTTGAGCACTGGAGGGGCCATGGTTGGCCAGAGACCTTTTGGGGCGGTCGTGGCCGGAGTGACCAACGGCCGGAAGGGTGGCCACCGGCGCAAAATCGCCTTGGAGTCGCCTAGGAGCCTCTCTTGACTAAGTTTTTGAAGAAAACCTCATATATTCATCTTCCAGGCATGTTTGAATCATCCGTTGGTAGGTGGCACCGGCGTTCTTGAGTCCGAAAGGCATAGTGTTGAAGCAGAAAGGCCCATACGGAGTGATAAATGCCGTTCCGGCCTTATCGGATTCCTTCATCTTAATCTGATGGTATCCGGAGTATGCGTCAAGGAAACTCCATGAATCGTGTCCTGCAGTTGCATCAATGATTTGGTCTATGCGGGGCAGTGGGAAGGGGTCCTTAGGGCAAGCTTTATTAAGGTCCTTAAAATCGACACAAAGGCGCCAGGATTTGTCCTTCTTTGGCACCATGACCAGGTTTGCTAGCCAATCCGGGTGTTTTATTTCTCGAATAAACCCGGCTTCGAGTAGTTTGGCTAGCTCCTCCCCCATAGCTTGCCGCTTGGGTTCGGAAAATCGCTGTAGCGCTTGCTTAACTGGCTTGAACCCCTTTATTATATTGAGGCTATGTTCGGCCAGTCTGCGTGGGATTCCTGGCATATCCGAAGGGTGCCAGGCAAAAATGTCCCAATTCTCGCGTAGGAATGCTCTTAGAGCGGTATCGACCGCCGGATCCAGCTGTGCCCCAATGGCTGCTATTTTATTGGGATCCGTTGGGTGGACTTGGAATTTGACTATTTCGTCTGCTGGCTTGAAAGAAGTGGATTTAGGCCTTTTATCAAGAATTATGTCATCTCTATCCACTGTGGAACGCAGAACGGTGAGCTCCTCGGCCTTAAGGGCTTCAGACAGTGCCTCGAGGGCCAGAGATGCGATTTTGTTTTCGGCGCGGAGTGCTATGTCCGGATCACTGGCGATAGTGATAACACCATTGGGCTCGGGCATTTTGAGCTTCATGTACCCGTAATGAGGTATGGCTTGAAAGCGTGTGAATGCATCTCGCCCTAACAGGGCATGATATCCGATGTTGAAAGGTGCCACCTGGAAGATTAATTCTTTGGACCTGTAGTTCTCAGGCGTGCCGAATACCACATCAAGTTTTATTTTTCCCTAACACCACGCTTCTCGGCTGGGGATGATACCTCGAAAGGTTGTACTGCTCTACTTGATGCGGCTCTTGTCTATTTGCATTTTATCGAACGTGTCCTCATAGATGAGGTTAAGTCTGCTGCCGCCGTCCATGAGCACTTTAGTGAGCCGAAGCCGTCTACAATTGGGTTTAGGACCAAAGCGGCTGGTGCTCGGACTGATCGGGCCCTTGGTTCGTCATTAACGTTGAAAGTTATCGCCATATCGTTCCAAGGATTTATTGTGGCTAGTTGGTTGACTTCGGCTAGGTCGCGAAGCACCCTTTTACGCTGATTATTTGAAGAAAAGGTCTCGAATACCGTAAACACATTGAGATCGTTATCCTCGGGGGAGTACCTCACCGGGGTAGTGTTGGTGAGGATGGCCTCACCGCTTTTAGCCACCTGCCGGAGTATCCAACATGCCCGATGGCTATGTGTTGGTTCAGAATTTGGCATCGCGTGTATCTGACAAGGCTTGTCGAGCCATTCATCAAGGACAATTCTATGTCCCGTTAAGGGCTTAATTTTCCTTTTCGTGAAGTAATGATTAGGTGCCCCGTAAGGGTGCATCCTTTTTGCCCGACCGGTGGGTGGCTTAAAGGCCGGTGGTTCCCACCGAGCTGTCTGGGCTTTCCAAGTGCTTTCTATTGCGCAATACTTCTGTACTATGTGTGTCAAATCTGAAAAGTGCAGTATGCTGCGTCGGTTGAGGGCATTGAGGATCCCCTCGTCCGTACAATTGCGGCAAAAGACTGATACCGCATCGTCGTCGCAGCAATCTTTAATCTTGTTTCTAACAAGTAGGAATCTAGCCCAAAAGTGATGGACTATTTTCTGAGGTTGCTGTCTTATATACATTAAGTCGCATATGTCCGGGGGACCGGAATTTCTTGGAGAATATTGATTGTGGTGGGTGGGTGGGCTTAAATCCGAACCCTGACCCGCCGTGGAATCTGGATTTTGAAAATTTTCTAAGGTCATTGGCCCAGGATCCGGAAGTTCCTGGGGTTTTTTAGGTTCAACACCTAATTCTATGTTCGAAGGATAGATGATCTCTTCTCGAAGATGGGTGTCCGACTCGTAGGGCTCGGAGATCCGAACATAGTTTGTTTTTAGCATAGGAGGAGCAGTATCCTCAACTTGCTCTTATACGACAGTCACCAGGTGGGTGACAGGTGGGACCTGATTTCCCTCTGATCGGGTTTAAGCCCAATCAAATCATAATCTGTTGCGACCCCCAGGGCGACGATGCGATCTAGCAATTTGTTTAAAGACGAGATATCTCTTAGATCCATCTTATCGACGCTTTCGGGGTTGGAGCGGAGATTATTTTTGGCAATCCGGGAGGCCGCCTTGGGCTTAACGGCCGGGCGGGCGCCTATGGAGAAATTGCCGATCTAGAGGATCTGCCCAGGAATAGGGCCCTTCTAGAGGTGATTTTGTCGTTGACGACAAGGCGAGCTATCGATCCTTCCATTGACAGCATGGAGGAACTCTCAATGTAAGCACCAATGTCGGTGTCAAAACCGGCCGATCTCGGGTAGGGGGTCCCGAACTGTGTGTCTGTGGATCAAAGGTAACAAGAGGTGGGGGACACGATGTTTACCCAAGTTCGGGCCCTCTTAATGGAGGTAATACCATACTTCCTGCTTGATTGACTATGATGAGTATAGGGGTTACAAGAGTTGATCTACCTCGAGATCGTAATGACTAAACCCTAGATGTCTAGCCTGTATGAATTCTGATGATCTCTACGGACTAAACCCTCCGGTTTATATAGACACCGCAGGGGGCTAGGGTTGTACAGAGTCGGTTTACAGAGAAAGGAAGTTTCATATCCGAATGCCAGGCTTGCCATCCACGCAAAGGAGAGTCCCATCCAGACACGGGGGAAGGCCTTCAATCTCGTATCTTTACGGCCCATCAGTCTGTCCCATGTCACATAGCCCGGATAGTCGGGGACCCCCTAATCTAGGACTCCCTCAATAGGCTTCTCCAAAAGTCTGTATAAAACCATATGCTTTGATCACACTATCAAAGCATATATTCCAACTCCGAGAGGCTTGCACCAGTCCATAAATGGATCGCTGGAGCTTGCACACTTTGTTAGCACCTTTTGGATCGACAAAACCTTCTGGTTGCATCATATACAACTCTTGTTTAAGATATCCATTAAGGAATGTGTTGGTGTGGAACGACACCTATGGGATCATAAGAATCCCTACTACGGTTGCCAGGGCGTAGGGTTGTGAGGAGAGCAGGGCTAGTAGACAGCACAAGGATCGTTTACCCAGGTTCCGGCCACGTGGATGCGTAAAACCCTAGTCCTGCTTTGGTGGGTGTATTTCTGAGAGTTCTTGAGCTCTCGAACTAGCTGTGGTCAGTGCGTGGTTTGAAAGAGCCGAATCCTTCTCCAGTATGCCATGGGCCTCCTTTTATAGTTGAAAGGGGCTGCCACAGTGACACACGGGAGGTGGAAAGGCGTACAGTGCTCTGAGCTTATCGCTCGTATTACAGGACAAGACGCATTTACTGTGTAGCTTAGGTGTCCCGTTGCTTTATTGGGGATGGGGGCGAGGCCCGTCCCGTCCGTCGCTGCTCCTCCTTGCCTTGACACGCGCCCTGGCCAGTGAGGTGCGTGGTGCCATGTAGGCAGCCAGGCAGCTGAGGTGGCGCGGTGGTGGAGCCTTCACAGATCTGCATGCTGCCACGTAGGCGCTCGATGAGTTGGCCTGGGAGCTGCATGTTGCCATGCAGGTGCCCGCCCAGCTGGTTGGGCTGGCAGCTGCATGTGAATGGTGGTGGAAGCTTGTCCGGCGCAGGTTTGGCGGTGGCCCCGCTGGCGTCCTTGGCAAGGGCCTTGCCGGGTGGCCCGGCAAGGGTCTTGCCGTGGCGTGCTGTCGTCCCCGGCAAGAACCTTGCCGGGGGTCTGGTGGCCTTCCTTGGCAGGGATCTTGCCGAGAATCGTCGTCTTCTAATCCTCATCTGATCTTGAATATGTCTTCACAAAGATCTGCATGCCACCACAGAGGTGCCTTCCCGAGCCCTGGCCCCACGTTGATGATGGCGCTGGGGGCCGTGGGCTCAAGGGTGGCTCGCTCTGTTGGTGTGGGGTGAGCTGTCCAGGCAAGGGTCTTGCCGGGGCCGCTGAGGCCGCCCGGCAAGGGTCTTGCCGGGGGAACCTGCTTCGTCCCTTTGCTTTTTGTGCTCTTGGCCTTGGCGTTGCTTTGATTGTCTTGGGCTTCAGTCTTACCTTGGCTCACCTCCCCCGTTCTGCTTGGTGTGGTCGTGGGTGCGGCTCCGACATCCCGTGCACAGGTAAAGGGGTACAAAAGCGTGCCCCTATTTTTGTACACCGACAGGAGCCCCCGGGCCTGGGCCATACATAAGCGCGACACGTTGTTGGGCCAGGCCCAAAACGGTGCGCGGGCAGGTAGGGCGGTTTTTACCGTGGTAAGACTCTTCGCGCGCTCCGCTTCCCATGACCCGCGCGCGCGGCGCGGCGTGGAGGGGCGTGCGTGACGTGGGCGGCATGCGTGGGGCGGTTTCCACATGCATGCATCATATCGCAGTAAAGAGGTGGCCCGCGCACTCCCCGTAAAAAGAGGGAGGCGTGGAGGCGCGGCTCATTTACTGAGCGGGGCCGGGGTGCGGTCTTCAAGGCGTCCACTCCCCACGATCACGTGGTGGGGAGAGGTCGCCTCACCCGTCCCCTCAGTTCTGCACGTCTGCCACGCGGCTTTCATGCACCCGGGGTGGCAAACGGTGGAGGCAGGAAACCGGGCCGTCGCTGGTTGGGGCAGCGGGTCGGTCCTGATTCCCTGCGCCTCCGGTGTCTGGATTGGCCGAGCGGGGTGGCCGAGCCTCAACCCCGTTCCTTTATAAAGAGGGGGGAGGGGGGATGGCATCCCGCATTCTTCCATCTTCTATCTCCTCTTACTTCTACTTCTTCCTCTCACCCGCCATGGAGAAGGGGAATCCTGGTCCCTCGACGGTGGCGGCGAGGGTCGCCGCTCGACAGCGCGTCCCTCCTCCTCCTGAGCCCGCGGTGGTGGAACCGGCCGCGAGGGGAAGGGGAAGGGGCGAGGCCATGGCCGAGGCCGGGGCAGAGGCCGTAGCGCTCGGGGAAGAGGAGGACGGGGCGGCACACCGGCCTTGCCCCTGCCAACGATGCCCTTCCCGATGGAGGGCCACGTTGAAGACCAGCCTTGCGAGTTCTTCATCAGGCTGTGCCGGCCTCCGCATTGTCGTCTTCATCTCCCTGCCCCGTTTGCTCGGGTGATGGAACGTGACCCGCCCCAGACCCTCAGGTTGCACATGAGGGGCTGTGCGAACGGGGGCACGCGGGTTGACGTCGACTTCCCGGCTCCTCGGGTTATGTACCTCCGACGTGGATGGAAGACGTTCGCCCGCATCCACAGCCTGACGGCGGGGCTCGTCCTCTACTTCAAATTAATGGAGGACGGCCTGCTCTCCGTCAAGGTCTTCGGAGAGTTTGGAACTCGCCTGAAATGCTGCGTGGAGAGCTCCTCTGATGGAGATTCCGACGATGGAAGCTCTTCCTCGAGCGAAAGTGACGAGGTGGACAGCGGGGACGAGTCCGACTAGGCATCGGACGCCCCGCGCCTGGGTGGGTGCGGCAGCAGCAGCATCTGCACCTGGCCGCTCCTCCGGCAGGGTTTTGTTGGGGCGGGGCCAGCTCCTTGAACTTCTCAGGGCCGTCTCCTTGGGCGGCTAGCGTCGGGAGGTTGCGGAAGAGGAAGAGGGCGGGCGGCAAGGCCGTCAACTCGGAGTATGCGGGCACCGACGCCTTCATCGCGTACTGCCGGTCCTGCCGCCTCGTCTTCCAGCTCCTTTCCGGCACCGTCATCACCAGCCCGCCCGTGGGCGTCCACCGAGGTGTTCTCTTGGTGCTTTCTACTGCTCATAGCTCGCCTAGGCACCCCTTTTGCCCTCTCGCCTCCTTGACCTGCCTCCTGAGGAGAGGAACAAGAAAAGGATCATGGGCACCTTATCTCTTTTTTTAATCTGTAAGCCTGCGGGCCTTGTTAAATTTAAAGCTTGTAATCCCCTTTGTCCATGTTTTTCATTTCGTACGAACTTTACCTTTATGGGATGTTTTTAATGAAAAAGGGATGCTTGCCGGGCTTTTCGTTCGTGGGTAAATCCCACGACAAGGAGCGAATCCTCATTATTGTTTAAGATAAACATTTTTCGCCCGGCAACAGGCCTTGCCGTTCCCCCACTCCATTCGATTATTCTCACGCTCTTCGCGGAGGCAGGGACGAAGTGGGCTTCAGGCTCCTCGTTCTGCCTCCTTGCCGCCGCGGCTACAACCAAATCCGGACCCAGGAAATAATCCTTAGGTATAGGAAAAAAGGGAGCACGGCAGCCTAGAGATAAAAACGAGGCTTCACATGCCCGAGTCCTATTTCGAAATGCATGATAGGGGATAAAAAGACTTATCTAGATCTGCGGCCCCCGGCAGTCTTATCTTGCCGCGGTTGGATCCTCGAGTTTGTAGCCCCCGGCAACTCTGGTTTGCCGAGGTCGGGACGCCGGTCCGTTTCCTTTCTTCCAAGTAGCTCAGCAGAAGTGCTCATGTTCCCTGCGAACCAAAAAAGGACAGAAGAGGAACAGATAGACGCGCACTCGACCTCTAAGCTAGGGGTTAGTCGCTGCTGAGCACTATCAACCCTAACCGAGGAAGAGACTCGACCTAGCATACATGCTATGACTTAGGATGCCAGCGCTTCATTTATTTATGCTCAGGGTCTGCGCCTGGCTTTGTACAAAGGGTCACATGCCTTGCTGGCAAAGCTTGTACAAAAGGTGGCTTGCCGGGAGGCCCGGCAAGCCGCGCCTTACGAGTAAAACTTGCGAAGATGCTCAATGTTCCAGGAGTTGCTCACTGGGACGGCATCCTCGGTCTCCAGGCGGACTGCGCCAGGCCTGGTGACTCGTATTACCCGATAAGGGCCTTCCCACTTCGGCGTCAACTTGTTGGAATTCTTGGCCGACTGAACGCACCGAAGAACAAGGTCGCCTTCCTCAAAGCTTCGGGCATGAACCTTGCAGCTATGGTAGCGGCGCAAGGCTTGCTGGTAGCGTGCCGCTCTCACAGCCGCCCGAAGACGATCTTCCTCAAGGAGCGTCACGTCATCTTGGCGCAACGGCTCTTACTCAAGCTCATCATAAGCGAGCACTCGAGGTGACCCGTATATGAGTTCCGTGGGGAGAACTGCTTCTGCCCCGTATACCAGGGCAAAAGGTGTCTCGCCGGTGCCTCGATTTGGCGCCGTCCTGATCGACCAAAGAACCGCCGGCAACTCATCAATCCAGCGCCTTCCACTCTTGTGCAGCTTGTCAAAGGTCTTCGTTCCCAGGCCTCGCAACACTTCAGCATTTGCCCTCTCCGCTTGGCCGTTGCTCCGTGGATGTGCCATGGAAGCAAAACAGACCTTGCTGCCGAGGTCTTGGATGTACTGCATGAAGGTGTGGCTTTTGAACTGCGTGCCGTTGTCGGTAATGACTCTGTTTGGCACACAAAAACGGCAGACCAGTCCTTTGAAGAACTTGATGGCTGACTGAGCAGTCACCTTCCTCACTGCTTCCACCTCCGGCCACTTTGTGAACTTGTCGATTGCAACGTACAAGTACTCAAAGCCCCCGACAGCGCGGGGGAAAGTGTTGGGGAACGTAGCAGAAATTCGAAATTTTCTACGCATCACCAAGTCAATCTATGGAATAACTAGCAACGAGAGAGAGGGGAGTGCATCTTCATACCCTTGAAGATCGCGATGGGGAAGCGTTGCAAGAACACGGTCGGTGGAGTCGTACACCAAGCGATGCAGATCGCGGCCGAATCGGATCAAAGCACCGAACAACGGTGCTTTCGCGTTCAACACACATGCAGCCCGGTGACGTCTCTTGTGCCTTGATCCAGCAAGGAGAGAGGGAGAGGTTGGGGAAGACTCCGTCCAGCAGCAGCACAACGGCATGGAGGTGATGGAGGAGCGTGGCGCTCCAGCAGGGCTTCGCCAAGCACTGCGAGAGACGAGGAGGGAGAGGGGTTGGGCTGCACCAAGAGAGAGGGAGACTCGTGTCCTCTGCAGCCCCAAAACCCCCACTATTTATAGGAGGAGGGGAGGAGGGTGCGCCCCCTCTAGGGTTCCCACCCCTAGGGGGCGGCAGCCCTAGCTTGGATGGAGGGGGGCGGCCAAGAGGGGGAGAGAGGGGGGCGCACCCTAGGTGGGCCTTGGGCCCATCTGAGCCTAGGGTTTTCCCCTTTCCCCCTTTCCATGCGCCTTGGGCCTCTTGTGGGAGGCGCACCAGCCCACCTAGGGGCTGGTCCCTTCCCACACTTGGCCCACGCAGGCCTCCGGGGTTGGTGGCCCCTCCCGATGGACCCCCGGAACCCTCCGGTGGTCCCGATACATTACCGGTGACGCCCGAAAATCTTCCGGTGACCAAAACCTCACTTCCTATATATTATTCTTTACCTCCGGACCATTCCGGTACTCCTCATGACGTCGAGGATCTCATCCGGGACTCCGAACAACATTCGGTAACCACGTATATCTATTCCCTATAACCCTAGCGTCATCGAACCTTAAGTGTGTAGACCCTACGGGTTCGGGAACCATGCAGACACGACCGAGACGTTCTCCGGCCAATAACCAACAACAGGTTCTAGATACCCATGTTGGCTCCCACATGTTCCATGATGATCTCATCGGATGAACCACGATGTCGGGGATTCAATCAATCCCGTATACAATTCCCTTTGTCAATCGGTATGTTACTTGCCCGAGATTCGATCGCCGGTATCCCAATACCTCGTTCAACCTCGTTATCGACAAGTCATTTTACTCGTTCCGTAACGCATGATCCCGTGGCTAACTCATTAGTCACATTGAGCTCATTATGATGATGCATTACCGAGTGGGCCCAGAGATACCTCTCCGTCATACGGAGTGACAAATCCCAGTCTCGATTCGTGCCAACCCAACAGACACTTTCGGAGATACCTGTAGTGCACCTTTATAGCCACCCAGTTACGTTGTGACGTTTGGCACACCCAAAGCATTCCTACGGTATCCGGGAGTTACACAATCTCATGGTCTAAGGAAATGATACTTGACATTAGAAAAGCTCTAGCAGACGAACTACACGATCTTGTGCTATGCTTAGGATTGGGTCTTGTCCATCACATCATTCTCCTAATGATGTGATCCCGTTATCGATGACATCCAATGTCCATGGTCAGGAAACCATAACCATCTGTTGATCAACGAGCTAGTCAACTAGAGGCTCACTAGGGACATGTTGTGGTCTATGTATTCACACATGTATTACAATTTCCGGAAAACACGATTATAGCATGAACAATAGACAATTATCATGAACAAGGAAATATAATAATAACCATTTTATTATTGCCTCTTGGGAATATTTCCAACAGTCTCCCACTTGCACTAGAGTCAATAATCTAGTTCACATCACTATGTGATTGTAATGAATCCAACACCCATTGGGTTTGATCATATCTCGCTTGTGAGAGAGGTTATTAGTCAACGGGTCTGCAACATTCAGATCCGTGTGTGCTTTACAAATCTCTATGTCATCTTGTAGATGCAGCTACCACGCGCTACTTGGAGCTATTCCAAATAACTGCTCTACTATACGAATCCGGTTTACTACTCAGGGTCATCCGGATTTGTGTCAAAGTTTGCATCGACGTAACCCTTTACGACGAACTCCTTTTCCACCTCCATAATCGAGGAAATTCCTTAGTCCACTAGATACTAAGGATAAGTTCGACCGCTGTCATGTGATCCATTCCCGGATCACTATTGTACCCCTTGACTAACTCATGGCAAGGCACACTTCAGGTGTGGTACACAGCATAGCATACTGTAGAGCCTACGTCTAAAGCATAGGGGACGACCTTCGTCCTTTCTCTCTCTTCTGCCGTGGTCAGGTCTTGAGTCTTACTTAATACTCACACCTTGTAACACAGCCAAGAACTCCTTCTTTGCTGATCTGTTTTGAACTCCTTCAAAATCTTGTCACGGTATGTATTCATTTGAAAGTACTATTAAGCGTTTTTGATCTATCCTTATAGATCTTGATGCTCAATGTTCAAGTAGCTTAATCCAGGTTTTCCATTGAAAAACACTTTTCAAATAACCCTATATGCTTTTCAAAAATTCTACATCATTTCCGACGTCAACAACATATACTCATCAGAAATTCTATAGTGCTCCCACTCACTTCTTTGGAAATACAAGTTTCTCATAAACTTTGTAAAAACCCAAAATCTTTGATCATCTCATCAAAGCGTACATTCCAACTCCGAGATGCTTACTCCAGTCCTTAGAAGGATTGCTGGAGCTTTGCATACTTGTTAGCATCTTTCAGGATTGTCAAAACCTTCTGGTTGTATCACATACAACCTTTCCTCAAGAAAATCGTCGAGGAAACAATGGTTTTTGACATCCTATCTGCAAGATTTCATAAATAATGCAGTAACTGCTAATATAATTCAATAGACTCTTAGCATCGCTATGAGTGAGAAAATCTCATCGTAGTCAACTCCTTGAACTTGTCGGAAAACATCTTAACGACAAGTCGAGCTTTCTTAATGGTGACACTTACCATCATTGTCCGTCTTCCTTTTAAAATCCATCTGTACCCAACAGCCTTACGACCATCAAGTAGTTCTTCCAAAGTCTATACTTTGTTTTATACATGGATCCTCTCTCGGATTTTATGGCCTCGAGCCATTCGTCAGAATCTGGGCCCACCATCGCTTCTCCATAGCTCATAGGTTCATCGTTGTCCAACAACATGACTTCCAAGACAGGATTACCGTACCACTATGAAGTAGTACGCATTCTTGTCGACCTACGAGGTTTGTAGTGACTTGATCTGAAGTTTCATGATCACTATCATCAGCTTCCACTTCAATTGGTGTAGGCGCCACAGGAACAACTTCCTGTGCCCTGCTGCACACTAGTTGAAGTGACGGTTCAATAACCTCATCAAGTCTCCACCATCCTCCCACTCAATTCTTTCGAGAGAAACTTTTCCTCGAGAAAGGACCCGTTTCTAGAAACAATCACCTTTGCTTCCAGATCTGAAATAGGAGGTATACCCAACTGTTTTGGGTATTCTATGAAGATGCATTTATCCGCTTTGGGTTCGAACTTATCAGCCTGAAACTTTTTCACATAAGCGTCGCAGCCCCAAACTTTTAAGAAACGACAGCTTAGGTTTCTCTAAACCATAGTTCATATGGTGTCGTCTCAACGGAATTGCGTGGTGCCCTATTTAAAGTGAATGCGGTTGTCTCTAATGCCTAACCCATAAACGATAGTGGTAATTCGATAAGAGACATCATGGTATGCACCATATCCAATAGGGTGCAGTTATGATGTTCGGACACACCATCACACTATGGTGTTCCAGGCGGTATTAGTTGTGAAACAATTTCCACAATGTCTTAATTGTGTGCCAAACTCGTAACTCAGATATCTCTATGATCATATCATAGACATTTTATCCTCTTGTCACGACGATCTTCAACTTCACAACGAAATTACTTGAACCTTTCAATAATCCAGACTTGTGTATCATCAATTAAATATTCTCAGCATCTACTCAAATCATCTGTGAAGTAAGAACATAACGATATCCACTGCGTGCCTCAGCACTCATTGGACTGCACACATCAAATGTATTACTTCCAACAAGTTGCACTCTTGTTCCATCTCACTAAAAACGAGGCCTTTCAGTCATCTTGCCCATGTGGTATGATTTGCATGTCTCAAGTGATTCAAAATCAAGTGAGTCCAAATGATCCATCTGTATGGAGTTTCTTCATATATACCAATCGACATGGCTCGCATGTCTCAATCTTTTCAAAAACGAGAGAGTCCAAACATCCATCAACATGGAGCTTCTTCATGCGTTTTATCCCAATATGACTCAAATAGTAGTGCCACAAGTATGTGGTACTATCATTACTATCTTATATCTTTTGGCATGAACATGTGTATCACTACGATCGAGATTCAATAAACCATTCATTTTAGGCACAAGACCATTGAAGGTATTATTCAAATAAAAGAGTAACCACTATTCTCCTTAAATGAATAACCGTATTGCGATAAACCTAATCCAATCATGTCTATGCTCAACGCAAACACCAAATAACAATTATTTAGGTTTAACACCAATCTCGATGGTAGAGGGAGCATTCGATGCTTGATCACATCAACCTTGGAAACACTTCCAACACATATCGTCATCTCATCTTTAGCTAGTCTCCGTTTATTTCGCAGCTTTTATATCGAGTTACCGACACTTAGCAACCGAACCGGTATCTAATACCCTGGTGCTACTAGGAGTACTAGTAAAGTACACATTAATATAATGTATATCCAATATAATTCTGTCGACCTTACTAGCCTTCTCATCTACCAAGTATCTAGGGTAGTTCTGCTTCAGTGACCGTTCCCCTCATTACAGAAGCACTTAGTCTCGGGTTTGGGTTCTACCTTGGGTTTCTTCACTAGAGCAGCAACTGATTTGCCGTTTCATGAAGTATCCCTTCTTGCCCTTGCCCTTCTTGAAACTAGTGGTTTTACCAACCATCAACAATTGATGCTCCTACTTGATTTCTACTTTCGCGGTGTCAAACATCGCGAGTTGCTCAAGGATCATCATGTCTATCCCTGATATGTTATAGTTCATCACGAATCTCTAATAGCTTGGTGGCAGTGACTATGGAGAACCATCACTATCTCATCTGGAAGACAACTCCCACTCGATTCAAGTGATTGTAGTACTTAGAGAATCTGAGCACATGCTCAACGATTGAGCTTTTCTCCCTTAGTTTGCAGGCTTAAGAAACTTGTCAGAGGTATCATACCTCTTGACGTGGGCACGAGCCTAAAATCCCAATTTCAGCTCTTGGAACATCTCATATGTTCCACGACGTTACAAAATGTCTTCGGTGCCTCAATTCTAAACCGTTTAACATTACGCACTGAACTATCACGTAGTCATCAAAACGTGTATGTCAGATGTTCGCAACATCCACAAACGACGCTCGAGGTTCAGCACACCGAGTGGTGCATTAAGGACATAAGCCTTCTGTGCAGCAATGAGGACAATCCTCAGTTTACGGACCCAGTCCGCATAATTGCTACTATCAACTTTCAACTAAATTTTCTCCAGGAACATATCTTAGTAGAACTAAACCATAAGCTACGACATAATTTGCAAAGACCTTTTGACTATGTTCATGATAATTAAGTTCATCTAATCAAATTATTTAATGAACTCCCACTCAGATAGACATCCCTCTAGTCATCTAAGTGATACATGATCTGAGTCAACTAGGCCGTGTCCGATCATCACGTGAGACGGACTAGTCATCATCGGTGAACATCTCCATGTTGATCGTATCTACTATACGACTCATGTTCGACCTTTCGGTCTCTTGTGTTCCGAGGCCATGTCTGTTCATGCTAGGCTCGTCAAGTCAACCTAAGTGTTTCGCATGTGTAAATCTGGCTTACACTCGTTGTATGCGAATGTTAGAATCTATCACACCCGATCATCACGTGGTGTTTCGAAACAACGAACCTTCGCAACGGTGCACAGTTAGGGGAACACATCTCTTGAAATTTTAGTGAGGGATCATCTTATTTATGCTACCGTCGTTCTAAGCAAATAAGATGTAAACATGACAAACATCACATGCAAATCATAAAGTGACATGATATGGCCAATATCATCTGGCGCCTTTTGATCTCCATCTTCGAGGCGCGGCATGATCACCTTCGTCACCGGCATGACACCATGATCTCCATCATCGTGTCTTCATGAAGTTGTCTCGCCAACTATTACTTCTACTACTATGGCTAACGGTTAGCAATAAAGTAAAGTAATTACATGACATTTTTCATTGACACGCAGGTCATACAATAAATTAAGACAACTCCTATGGCTCCTGCCGGTTGTCATAATCATCGACATGCAAGTCGTGATTCCTATTACAAGAACATGATCAATCTCATACATCACATATATATAATTCATCACATCCTTTTGGCCATATCACATCACATAGTATACCCTGCAAAAACAGGTTAGACGTCCTCTAATTGTTGTTGCATGTTTTACGTGGCTGCTATGGGTTTCTAGCAAGAACGTTTCTTACCTACGCAAAAGCCACAACGGTGATATGCCAATTGCTATTTACCCTTCATAAGGACCCTCTTCATCGAATCCGATCCGACTAAAGTGGGAGAGACAGACACCCGCTAGCCACCTTATGCATCAAGTGCATGTCAGTCGGTGGAACCTGTCTCACGTAAGAGTACGTGTAAGGTCGGTCCGGGCCGCTTCATCCCACAATGCCGCCGAATCAAGATAAGACTAGTAACAGTAAGCAAATTGAACAAATCATCGCCCACAACTACTTTGTGTTCTACTCGTGCATAGAACCTACGCATAGACCTAGATCATGATGCCACTGTTGGGGAACGTAGCAGAAAATCAAAATTTTCTACGCATCACCAAGATCAATCTATGGAATAACTAGCAACGAGAGAGAGGGGAGTGCATCTTCATACCCTTGAAGATCGCGATGCGGAAGCATTGCAAGAACGCGGTCGGTGGAGTCGTTCACGAAGCGATTCAGATCGCGGCCGAATCCGATCTAAGCACCGAACAACGGTGCCTCCGCGTTCAACACACATGCAGCCCGGTGACGTCTCCCGTGCCTTGATCCAGCAAGGAGAGAGGGAGAGGTTGGGGAACACTCCATCCAGCAGTAGCAAAACGGCATGGTGGTGATGGAGGAGCGTGGCTCTCCAGCAGGGCTTCGCCAAGCACTGCGAGAGACAAGGAGGGAGAGGGGTAGGGCTGCGCCAAGAGAGAGGGAGACTCGTGTCCTCTGCAGCCCCAAAACCCCCACTATTTATAGGAGGAGGGGAGGAGGGTGCGCCCCCTCTAGGGTTCCCACCCCTAGGGGGCGGCAGCCCTAGATTGGATGGAGGGGGCGGCCAAGAGGGGGAGAGAGGGGCGCACCCTAGGTGGGCCTTAGGCCGATCTGAGCCTAGGGTTTTCCCCTTTCCCCCTTTCCATGCGCCTTGGGCCTCTTGTGGGAGGTGCACCAGCCCACCTAGGGGCTGGTCCCTTGCCACACTTGGCCCACGCAGGCCTCCAGGGTTGGTGGCCCCTCCCGGTGGACCCCCGGAACCCTCCGGTAGTCCCGGTACATTACCGGTGACGACCGAAAATCTTCCGGTGACCAAAACTTCACTTGCTATATATTATTCTTTACCTCCGGACCATTCCGGAAATCCTCGTGATGTCCAGGATCTCATCCGGGACTCCGAACAACATTCGGTAACCACGTATATCTATTCCCTATAACCCTAGTGTCATCGAACCTTAAGTGTGTAGACCCTACGGGTTCGGGAACCATGCAGACATGACCGAGACGTTCTCCGGCCAATAACCAACAGCGGGATCTGGACACCCATGTTGGCTCCCACATGTTCCACGATGATCTCATCGGATGAACCACGATGTCGGGGATTCAATCAATCCCGTATACAATTCCCTTTGTCAATCGGTATGTTACTTGCCCGAGATTCGATCGCCGGTATCCCAATACCTCGTTCAACCTCGTTACCGGCAAGTCACTTTACTCGTTCCGTAACGCATGATCCCGTGGCTAACTCATTAGTCACATTGAGCTCATTATGACGATGCATTACCGAGTGGGCCCAGAGATACCTCTCCGTCATACGGAGTGACAAATCCCAGTCTCGATTCGTGCTAACCCAATAGACACTTTCGGAGATACCCGTAGTGCACCTTTATAGCCACCCAGTTACGTTGTGACGTTTGGCACATCCAAAGCATTCCTACGGTATCCGGGAGTTACACAATCTCATGGTCTAAGGAAATGATACTTGACATTAGAAAAGCTCTAGCAGACGAACTACACGATCTTGTGCTATGCTTAGGATTGGGTCTTGTCCATCACATCATTCTCCTAATGATGTGATCCCGTTATCAATGACATCCAATGTCCATGGTCAGGAAACCATAACCATCTATTGATCAACGAGCTAGTCAACTAGAGGCTCACTAGGGACATGTTGTGGTCTATGTATTCACACATGTATTATGATTTCCGGAAAACACAATTATAGCATGAACAATAGACAATTATCATGAACAAGGAAAGATAATAATAACCATTTTATTATTGCCTCTAGGGCATATTTCCAATAGAAAGGGCCCAGTATATCGAGCCCCCAGACCGAGAATGGCCAGGAGAGAGGGATTGTTTGAAGGGCTTGAGCTGGTTGATGAAGCTTCTTTGAATGGAACTGGCATGCTTCACACTTCGTTACTAGTGCCGTCGCATCCTGGAGGGCGGTGGGCCAGAAGAAACCTTGCCGGAACGCCTTCCCGGCAAGGGCCCTCGACCCTATGTAGGAGCCACTTATGCCTCCATGTATCTCTGCCAACAGCTCTAGTCCTTCCTCCCGGGGGATGCACTTGAGTTTCACATTGTTCGGTCTTCTCCGGTACAGGACGTCATCGACGAACTGGTACAGGGCGGACCGACGGGCTACTTTCTCTGCTTCTTCCTGCTCCTCAGTGAGCTCCCCTGTTTGGAGGAATTGGACGGTATGCTGCGCCCATGTCGGAGCCTGGGGCTCGACGGCAAGGACCAAAGGCATCTCTTCCGCCATGGGAGCGGCTATCTCTACGGCCAGGGCTTGATGCCCTGCCGGAGCCAGTTGCTCTTGGGCAGGCTCAGCGTCCGCGGTAGCACCCTTGCTGGCAGCCCCAGGGGGCTTGGTAGGAAAGTACTTGCCGGGACCTGATTTCCTCCGCTTGTTTTGCCCCGCTGATGGTTCGACGGATGGTTGAGTTAACCGGAGCAAAAAGGTACCTGGTTCCACAGGTAGCTTGAATGCGGCACGCTTCGACAGGTAATCGGCGATGTCGTTCTCCGCTCGGGGGACGTGCTCCGCCTGGATACCGTCAAAGCATTCCTCCAGCTTCCTCACCTCATCTACGTATGCTTCCATCAATGGGCTCTGATAATCCTTGTTGACCTGCCTGACAACGAGCTGCGAGTCACCCCTGACGATGAGTTTCTTAACCTCGAGGTCTGCCGCGATCAGGAGACCGGCAAGCAATCCCTCGTACTCAGCAGTGTTGTTGGTGGACATCTCCCTGGGGAAGTGCATCTGGATCACGTACTTGAGGTGTTCTCCAGTGAGTGTGACGAGCAGCACACCGGCACCGGTGCCTTGCAGCGAGAAATCCCCATCAAAGTACATGATCCAGTCGTGGTCTGCTTCCTTGCCGGGGAGAGTGGTCTCCTAGATTTCTTCGTCAGGCGTCGAGGTCCATTCTGCGATGAACTCCGCCAAGACTCTGCTCTGAATTGTCGAGGTACTTTCAAACTTTAAACCGAAACTTGATAGCTCCAAGGCCCATTCCACAATCCTTCCGGTTGCGTCTGCGTTATGCAGTATCCGTTGCAATGGGCGGTGGGTGACGACGGTGATCTCGTCGGCTTGGAAGTAGTGACGCAGCTTCCTCGATACCATAAGGAGGCCGAAGAGCAATTCTTGCACGCCGGAATACCTCGACCTAGCCCCCTGCAGGAGGGAGCTGACGAAGTAAACCGGGTGCTGCATCATCTTCTTCTTCGGCACCACCTCACTTGATTGCACGGGCATTGCCTTGGTGGCACCAAACTCTGCCGGGGGCCGCGCCTTGTCGGCACCAGGCCCTGCCGGGGGAGTCTTCGGCTTGCCATCCGCTGATTCTGCCGCCATTGCTGCCTCCTCGTCGACCTCCCTCTATGCCACCAGTGCGGCGCTGACCACTTGATTCGTCGCCGCTAGATACAGCAACAACGACTCTTATGGTCTAGGCGCAACCAGTATTGGCGTGGAGGAAAGGTATTTCTTCAAATCCTGCAGTGCTGCCTCGGCTTCTGGGGTCCACTCTATTGGGCCTGCCTTCTTCAGGATTTTGAAGAAGGGAAGGGCGCGCTCGGCGGATTTGGAGATGAATTAGCTCATGGCGACAACGCAGCCGGTGAGCCGAAGCACATCCTTGATCCGCTTGGGCGCCTCGATCTGCTCAATAGCCTTGATCTTGTCTGGGTTTGACTCGATCCCGCGCTGTGACACAAAACTCGAGAAGCTTGCTGGACGGAACACCGAAGACACACTTCTCGGGGTTCAGCTTGAGGTTGATCTTGCGCATGTTAGCAAATGTCTCTTCCAGATCTTGCATAAGAGTTGCCCCGTCCTTGGTTTTGACCACTATGTCATCCATGTAGGCCTCCATATTTCTATGGAGCTGAGGTTCAAAACCAATTTGGACTACTCTTGCGAACGTTGAGCCAGCACTCTTCAACCTGAAAGGCATCCGTAAAAAGCAATACATACCACATGGAGTGATGAATGTTGTCTTCTCTTCATCCTCTTTCGTCATGAAGATCTGGTGGTAGCCTGAGTAGGCGTCGAGGAATGATAGCAGATCGCACCCGGCCGTGGAGTCAACAATCTGGTCGATGCGTGGCAACGGGAAGGGGTCCTTAGGGCAAGCCTTGTTGATATCTGTGTAATCAATACACAGTCTCCACTTCCCATTCGCCTTGCGCACCACTACCGGATTGGCCAACCATGTCGGGTGGAGCACTGCTCTCACCAAACCCGCCGCTTCCAACTTCCTGATCTCCTCTGTGATGAACTCCTGCCTCTCTAGAGCCTGCTTTCTGACCTTCTGCTTGACGGGCCACGCGTGGGGGCAGACAGCTAGGTGGTGCTCAATCACCTCCCTGGGAACACCGGGGATGTCGGATGCTTGCCATGCAAACAAGTCGACATTCGCCCGCAGGAAGGTGATGAGCGCGCCTTCCTATTTGCTGTCGAGGGTGGAGCCTATGGTAAAGGCCCCTCCCGTGCCATCCTCCTTGACGGGCACCTTATTGGTCTACGGCGGCTCGGCCCTGGGTCTCTTGCTCTTGTCGGTAGAGCTCTCTGGCACGTCCTCGACGGTAGCACAACACTCCAAGGAGCTGCGCTTGCCGGAGTGGGTGCGAGAGGTCTTGCCGGGCTTCTTCTTCCCTCCCGGGGCTTCAGCGGCAGGAGCAGGTGCCTTGGCGGCAGCTGCTGCAACTGCTTCCCGGTAGAGCTGGTCGGCGCAAATCAGCGTGTCCTTCTTGTCGGAGGGGACGGAGATGATGGTCAATGGCTCGGGCATCTTTAGCATGTTGTAGGCGTAGTGTGACGCCGCCATGAACTTGGCTAGTGCGGGGCGGCCGAGGATCCCGTTGTAGGGCAAGGGGATCTCGGCTACGTCGAAGACGATCCTCTCTGTCCTGTAGTTCAACTCTCCTCCAAACGTCACGGGCAGTGTGACCTTTCCCTTCGGCTGGCTCCTCCCCAGATTGACCCCTTGAAACATGCCCGTTTCCTCGAGGTCTCCATCAGGGATTTGCAACTTTTTGATCACGACAGGCGAGATCAGGTTCAGGCCGGCCCCGCCGTCAACCAACATCTTGTTCACTCTGAGGTTGCGTATCGTTGGTGAGACCAACAATGGCAAACACCCGACCGCGGTAGTGCGGTCAGGGTGGTCCTCGGCGTCAAAGATGAGGGGCGTGCTGGACCACTTCAGCGGCTTCTGAGCGTCGAACGACGGCTCTGCTGCCGTAATCTCACGCGCCCACTGCTTGAGCTGGCGATGAGAGGTATGCAGCAAGGCGCCGCCATCGACGCACATGGCCTCCGTAGCCTTCTGGAACCGTTGCTCACCAGACTCGTCATCCTCGTCGTGATCATCGTCTTCTTGTTTCTTGTCGCGGCCCCGGGCGGGCCTCTCTTGCTGGTTGTCCTTGCCGGGGCGGCCTCCTTGGCCGCCACGCTTCTTGCCGGACCTCTCTGCACCATCCTGGTCCTTCTCCTTGTCCCACCTGTCGTACTCAGCCTTTTGCTTCTCAGCAAGCAGCTCGACTTGCCGACAGTTCTGGAGGTCGTGGCCCTTGGTGCGGTGGATCTTGCAGTATTGCTTGCCAAAGCTTCCTGGCTTGTCGGTAGCCGCCAAGGCTCGGCAGGCGGCGCACCCGGCAATCTCCTTGCTGGGGGCGTCTGCTTTGACCTTCTTGCCGGCACCGGTGTCGCCAGGTCCCTCAACGGCAAGCACGGTCTTGCCTTTGCGTTTCCTATTGCGACGCCGGCCCTTCCTTGTCGGGGTAGCGGCGTCTTAATCGGTAGAGTCGGTTTCTGTGCCGGCGTCTTCGCCGGGGTACTTCCTTCCCTCTTCAGCCCAGGCGCACCTATCGGCCAGGACGTAGAGCTCGGCCACATCCTTAACTTTGGTCATCGCCAGCTCTTCGCGCATCTTGCGATTGCGCACATTCTGGTGGAACACGCTAATCACAGTGGCGGGATGAACGTCGGGGATGTTGTACTGCACCCGGCTGAATCTCTGGATGTACTTGCGCATGGTCTCCCCTTCCTTCTGGGGAATGATGTGTAGATCACTGGCCTGGCCATGAGCTTGGTGGCCTCCTGTGAAGGCACCAACGAACTCATGGCACAGATCCGACCAAGAAGAAATGGAATCCACTGGCAAGTGCATCAACCAAGACATCACATTGGGCTTGAGCGCCAGCGGGAAATAGTTGGCAAGCACCTTGTCGCCGCGAGCCCCAGCAGCCTGCATCGCGATGGTGTAGATGTTGAGGAACTCGGATGGATGGGTTTTGCCAGTGTACTTCTCACCGACGTCGGGCTAGAACGTGCGGTGGGACGGCCACTGGAACTGCCGCAGCTCACGGGTAAAGGCCGGGCAGCCCACCTCATAAGGTAGGCCGCCGGAGCCCCCTGTACCGGGTGGTTCATAGCGGGTCCTGCCCGCTTGTCTGACTGGCGGAGCGTTTCGCGCCGACGCTCGACGATGGTTCGAGCGTCTTCGTGAGCTCGTTCCCGAAGGACCTGGCGCTGGTCGCGGAGGGTCCGCGGGTCAGACGACGCTATGGAGGTGTTATCACAAGCGTCGTCACGACGGGCCGATGCCCGCGGCGGCTGGCGAGGAGGAGAGTGCACCATGGCCGCAGCTTCCTCGGTCCTCCCAGCGCCAGCATGTGGTGGCTCGGTGGGGCGCCGACCCGAGGGCCCCGCTGGTCGCGGATCGTCTTTGTTGGCGACGGCGACGAGGCTCCGGATGGTGGCCCTCCACTCGTCGAGCTTCTCAGCAGCAGGAGGGAAATCGAGGAGCAACTGCGTGCGCGCCAAAGCTTCCGCTGGTGTGGGCGGCGGCGACAGCTGCGTGGATCGCGGCGCGCTTCGACTTCTAACTATGTTAGAAGGAGCTCCGTCATGACCCAGTGGCTGCGTGCCATTTTCACCAGCGCTTCGGCGAGCGTGCTGAACCCCTTCATCTTGCCGATGACGCACATGGCTCTTCCCACGGTGGTGCCCACGGTCACCAACGTGGTTACGCTGCTCGGCGTGCACACCATGGGAAGAACGCGCGGTGGTCGCCGGTGTAGGCGTCCTGGAGGTCGCCGCACCGCCCGGAGTCGGCACAACGACGCCCCTGGAGGGCCCCGCGTCGCCTGCGGGGGGCCCAGCTCCGTCTTTGGATCCGGCGACGTGTAGCCGGCCGTCTGGTGCGCAAACGACGCTGCTCGCCTGGGTCCGACTGCCTGGACGATGCTGGTGCTCGCGGGCCACGGCCCGGGTCCTGTCTGCGACTGATCCCCTGCTCGTCCGCACCGGCACGGGTCGTTCGGCTCCCAACGAGCCGACCGCCGTGGCCGTCTTCTTCTTAGGGGCCATGGTGACGAAGAACTGCTAGGCTAACTACCAGACCAGATTCTCACAATTGCGCCCCCTACCTGGCGCGCCAAAGATGTCGGTGTGGAACGACACCTATGGGATCACAAGAATCCCTACTACGGTTGCCGGGGCGCAGGGTTGTGAGGAGAGCAGGGCTAGTAGACAGCACAAGGATCGTTTACCCAGGTTCGGGCCGCGAGGATGCGTAAAATCCTAGTCCTGCTTTGGTGGGTGTATTTCTGAGAGTTCTTGAGCTCTCGAACTAGCTGTGGTCAGTGTGTGGTTCGAAAGAGCCGAATCTTTCTCCAGTCTGCCATGGGCCTCCTTTTATAGTTGAAAGGGGCTGCCACAGTGACACACAGGAGGTGGAAAGGCGTACAGTGCTCTGAGCTTATCGCTCGTATTACAGGAGAAGACGCATTTAATGCGTAGCTTAGGTGTCCCCTTGCTTTATTGGGGATGGGGGCGAGGCCCATCCCGTCCGTCGCCACTCCTCCTCGCCTTGACACGCGCCCTGGCCAGTGAGGTGCGTGGTGCCATGTAGGCAGCCAGGCAGCTGAGGTGGCGTGGTGGCGGAGCCTTCACGAAGATCTGCATGCCGCCACGCAGGCGCTCGATGAGTTGGCCTAGGAGCTGCATGTTGCCACGCAAGTGCCCGCCCAGCTGGTTGGGCTGGCAGCTGCATGTGAATGGTGGTGGAAGCTTGTCCGGCGCGGGTTTGGCGGTGGCCCCGCTGGCGTCCTTGGCGAGGGCCTTGCCGGGTGGCCCGGCAAGGGTCTTGCCGTGGCGTGCTGTCGTCCCCGTCAAGAACCTTGCCGGGGGTCTGGTGGCCTTCCTCGGCAGGGATCTTGCCGAGAATCGTCGTCTTCTAATCCTCATCTGATCTTGAATATGTCTTCACAAAGATCTGCATGCCACCGCAGAGGTGCCTTCCCGAGCCCTGGCCCCACGTTGATGATGGTGCTGGGGGCCGTGGGCTCAAGGGTGGCTCGCTCTGTTGGTGTGGGGCGAGCTGTCCCGGCAAGGGACTTGCTGGGGCTGCTAAGGCTGCCCGGCAAGAGTCTTGCCGGGGGAACTCGTCCCTCTGCTTTTCGTGGTCTTGGCCTTGGCGTTGCTTTGATTGTCTTGGGCTTCGGTCTTACCTTGGCTCACCTCCCCCGTTCTGCTTGGTGTGGTCGTGGACGCGGCTCCAACTGCCCGTGCACAGGTAAAGGGGTACAAAAGCGTGCCCCTATTTTTGTACACCGACAGAATGCAGTTTTGACATCCATTTGCCAAATTTCATAATCATAAAATGCGGCAATTGCTAACATGATTCAGACAGACTTAAGCATCGCTACGGGTGAGAAGGTCTCATCGTAGTCAACTCCTTGAACTTGTCGAAAAACTTTCGCAACAAGTCGAGCTTTGTAGACAGTAACATTACCGTCAGCGTCAGTCTGCTTCGTGAAGATCCATTTATTCTCTATGGCCTGCGGATCATCGGGCAAGTCAACCAAAGTCCACACTTTGTTCTCATACATGGATCCCATCTCAGATTTCATGGCCTCAAGCCATTTCACGGAATCTAGGCTCATCATCGCTTCCTCATAGTCCGTAGGTTCATCATGGTCAAGTAACATGACCTCCAGAACAGGATTACCGTACCACTCTGGTTCGGATCTTACACTGGTTGGACTACGAGGTTTGGTAGTAACTTGATCAAAAATTTCATGATCATCCTCATTAGCTTCCTCACTAATTGGTGTAGGAATCACCGGAACTGATTTCTGTGATGAACTACTTTCCAATTCAAGAGAAGGTACAATTACCTCATCAAGTTCTACTTTCCTCCCACTCACTTCTTTTGAGAGAAACTCTTTCTCTAGAAAGGCTCCATTCTTAGCAACGAATATCTTGCCTTCGGATCTGTGATAGAAGGTGTACCCAACAGTCTCCTTTGGGTATCCTATGAAGATACATTTCTCCGATTAGGGTTCAAGCTTATCAGGTTGAAGCTTTTTCACATAAGCATCGCAGCCCCAAACTTTATGAAACGACAACTTGGGTTTCTTGCCAAATCACAGTTCATATGGTGTCGTCTCAACGGATTGAGATGGTGCCCTATTTAACATGAATGCAGCCGTTTCTAAAGCATAGCCCCAAACGATAGCGGTAAATCAGTAAGAGACATCATAGATCACACCATATCTAATAAAGTGCGGTTACGATGTTCGAACACACCATTATGCTATGGTGTTCCAGGTGGCATGAGTTGCGAAACTATTCCGCACTGTTTTAAATGAAGACCAAACTCATAACTCAAATATTCTCCTCCACAATCAAATTGTAGAAACTTTATTTTCTTGTTACGATGATTTTCCACTTCAATCTAAAATTCTTAAAACTTTTCAAATGTTTCAGAGTTATGTTTCATCAAGTAGATATACCCATATCTGCTCAAATCATCTGTGAAGGTCAGAAAATAACGATACCCGCTGCGAGCCTCAACACTCATCGGACTGCATACATCAGTATGTATTATTTCCAACAAGTCTGTTGCTCGCTCCATTGTTCTGGAGAATGGAGTTTTAGTCATCTTGCCCATGAGGCATGGTTCGCAAGCATCAAGTGATTCATAATCAAGTGATTCCCAAAGTCCATCAGCATGGAGTTTCTTCATGCGCTTTACACCAATATGACCTAAATGGCAGTGCCTCAAATAAGTTGCACTATCATTATTAAACTTGTATCTTTTGGCTTCAATACTATTAATATGTGTATCACTACTATCGAGATTCAACAAAAATAGACCACTCATCAAGGGTGCGTGACCATAAAAGATATTACTCATATAAATAGAACAACCATTATTCTCTGATTTAAATGAATAACCGTCTCGCACCAAACAAGATCCAGATATAATGTTCATGCATCATGCTGGCACCAACTAACAATTATTCAGGTCTAAAACTAATCCCGATGGTATATGTAGAGGTAGCGTGCCGACGGCGATCACATCAACTTTGGAACCATTTCCCACGTGCATCGTCACCTCGTCCTTAGCCAATCTTTATTTAATCCGTAGCCCCTATTTCGAGTTGCAAATATGAGCAACAGAACCAGTATCAAATACCCAGGCACTACTACGAGCATTAGTAAGGTACACATCAATAACATGTATATCAAATATACCTTTCACTTTGCCATCCTTCTTATCCGCCAAATACTTGGGGCAGTTCCGCTTCCAGTGACCAGTCCCTTTCCAGTAGAAGCACTCAGTCTCAGGCTTAGGTCCAGACTTGGGCTTCTTCACTTGAGCAGCAACTTGCTTGCCGTTCTTGTTGAAGTTCCCCTTCTTTCCTTTGCCCTTTTTCTTGAAACTAGTGGTCTTGTTAACCATCAACACTTGATGCTCCTTCCTGATTTCTACGTCCGCAGCCTTTAGCATCGCGAAGAGCTCGGGAATTGTCTTATCCATCCCTTTCATATTATAGTTCATCACGAAGCTTTTGTAGCTTGGTGGCCGTGATTGAAGAACTCTGTCAATAACACTGTCATCTGGAAGATTAACTCCTAGTTGAGTCAAGTGGTTGTGGTACCCAGACATTCTGAGTATATGTTCACTGACAGAACTATTCTCCTCCATCTTGCAGCTGTAGAACTTATTGGAGACTTCATATCTCTCAATCTGGGCATTTTCTTGAAATATTAACTTCAACTCCTGGAACATCTCATATGCTCCATGACGTTCAAAACTTCGTTGAAGTCTTGGTTCTAAGACGTAAAGCATGGCACACTGAACTATCGAGTAGTCATCAGCTTCGCTCTGCCAGACGTTCATAACGTCCGGAGTTGCTCCTGCAACGGGTCTTGCACCTAGCGGTGCATCCAGGACGTAATTCTTCTATGCAGCAATGAGGATAATCCTCAAGTTACAGGCCCAGTCCGTGTAGTTGCTACCATCATCTTTCAACTTAGCTTTCTCTAGGAACGCATTAAAATTCAAAGGAACGGTAGCACGGGCCATTGATCTACAACAACATAGACATGCAAAATACTATCAGGTACTAAGTTCATGATAAATTAAAGTTCAATTAATCGTATTACTTAAGAACTACCACTTAGATAGACATCCCACTAGTCATCTAAATGATCACGTGATCCATATCAACTAAACCATGTCCGATGATCACGTGAGATGGAGTAGTTTTCAATGGTGAACATCACTATGCTGATCATATCTACTATATGATTCACGCTCGACCTTTCGGTCTCAATGTTCCGAGGCCATATCTGCATATGCTAGGCTCGTCAGGTTTAACCCGAGTATTCTGTGTGTCCAAAATTGGCTTGCACCCGTTCTATGTGAACGTAGAGCTTATCACACCCGATCATCACGTGGTGTCTTGGCACGACGAACTGTAGCAACGGTGCATACTCAGGGAGAACACTTATACCTTGAAATTTAGTGAGGGACCATCTTATAATGCTACCGCCGTACTAAGAAAAATAAGATGCATAAAGGATAAACATCACATGCAATCAAAATAAGTGATATGATATGGCCATCATCATCTTGTGCCTTTGATCTCCATCTCCAAAGCATCGTCATGATCACCATCGTCACCGGCTTAACACCTTGATCTACATCGAAGCATCGTTGTCGTCTCGCCAAATATTTCTTCTACGACTATCGCTACCGCTTAGTGATAAAGTAAAGCAATTACATGGCGATTGCATTTCATACAATAAAGCGACAACCATAAGGCTCCTGCCAGTCACCGATAACTTCTACAAAACATGATCATCTCATACAACAATTTATATATTATCACATCTTGACCATATAACATCGCAACAAGCCCTGCAAAAACAAGTTAGACGTCCTCTACTTTGTTGTTGCAAGTTTTACGTGGCTGCTACAGGTTTCTAGCAAGAACTGTTCTTACCTACGCATCAAAACCACAATGATTTTTCATCAAGTGTGTTGTTTTAACCTTCAACAAGGACCTGGCGTAGTCAAACTCGGTTCAACTAAAGTTGGAGAAACAGACACCCGCCAGCCACCTGTGTGCGAAGCACGTCGGTAGAACCAGTCTCATGAACGCGGTCATGTAATGTCGGTCCGGGCCGCTTCATCCAACAATACCGCTGAATCAAATTAAGACGTTGCTCGTAAGCAGTATGACTATTATCGCCCACAACACTTTGTGTTCTACTCGTGCATTTAACATCTACGGATAGTCCTGGCTCGGACGCCACTGTTGGGGAATGCGGTATTTCAAAAAATTTGCCTACGATCACGCAAGATCTATCTAGGAGAAGCATAGCAACGAGCGGGGAGAGTGTGTCCATGTACGCTCATAGACCAAAAGCGGAAGCGTTTAGTAACGCGGTTGATGTAGTCGAACGTCTTCGCGATCCAACCGATCCAAACACCAAACGTACGGCACCTCCGCGTTCGGCACACGTTCAGCTCGATGAGGTCCCTCATGCTCTTGATCCGGTTGAGGACGAGGGAGAGTTCCGTCAACACGACGGCGTGGCGACGGTGATGATGATGTTACTGGCACAGGGCTTCGCCTAAGTACTACGACGATATGACCGAGGTGTGTAACTGTGGAGGGGGCACCGCACACGGCTAAGAGAAGGCTTGGTGTGTCTTTGGGGTGCCCCCTCCCACGTATATAAAGGGGGGAGGAGAGGTGGCCGGCCCAAGGGGGGCGCGCCAGGTGTGGGGAGTCCTACTAGGACTCCCTAGTCCAGGTAGGATTCCCATCTCCTTTTTCCTTTTTCGGAATAGCAAAGAGGGAAAGAGAGGAGGAGTAGGAGAGGGAAAGGGGGGCGCCGCCCCCACCCCTTGTCCAATTCGGATTGGCAAGGGGGGGCGCCACCTCCCTCGCCAGCCCTCTCTCCTCCACTAAGGCCCATGTGTGGCCCATTAACATTCCTTGCAAGGCTCATTAGACACATTGCTTGCAAGGCTCATAGTGATGTGCATTACTGAGAGGGCCCAGAGATATGTAACGCCTCGAGACCGACGCTTCAGAAGACTTCCTTATTTTCGTGATCGCCGCGTGTTTCTTTTGGTGCTTGCTCTTTTATTTTTGCATTGCATCATGTCATCATGCCATCATGTCATTAATCTTTGCATCAAAACTCAACTAAATAAATTGCATGGATCTTCGATCCATTTAAATCGAGGGAATTCACATGGTGATTTCTCTTTATAACATATCCTCCTAATATTTGGGGAGCTATAAAAATTATATTCCATTAATTTGGAATTTACCACAACACACGTGCATGCTAAATCCCTTGGCCTTTCCTTCTTCAAATTTTGGCTCTCTAACCTTGCCCATAATTCTTTTCCCACTTATCAAGGCTCCTCCTAAATCCTCAACATTTTGGACCTCCCTATCGCCCACTTCCTATTCAAACCATTTGAATTAAATTCAAATCACTTTGAATTTAATCCTTGCAATCTTGCCCACTCCATTTTTCTGGGATCAAGCTCATTCCAGGAAAATTATCCCCTTGCCCAAATTCTTTGTCCACCCATTTCTTACCTCTCCTCTTCTTTCTTTGCATTTTTGTTCATGGAAGAGTTTTGAAGGAAGGAGAGAGAGGGGAGCAGTGCATAGACGAAGCCCGCTTAAGGCCCACCTGCGGCCTGACCTAGCCGGCCCAGGAGGCCTGCCCGATCTCCCCCCTTATCCCCCTGCTCGCTGGCCTCCTCTCCCGATCGATCCCCATCTCTCCCTGTGCGCCGCCACACAGAGCCAACGCCAGGAGAAGCGCCCGCGCTCGATCCCCATGGCGTGCCTCCCTTGCCAGCACCACCGCATCCCCCACTCGCCGCCTCAATCCGCTACATCGCCCGACCTCCCTTCCTCTTCTCCGTTCACAGCTCCAGCCGCCTCCCATGGCGCCCTCACCCGCGCCGCGAGACCTCCCCGTCGCCAGCACCGCTGCCCTGCAGCCGCCGCCGTCCTGCCGCCGTGCTGCGCCCCACCTCCATGGTCGTCGCGCCCCGCCTCGCCGCCTTGGCCTCGCCAAGCTCGCCGGCAGCCGCGAGCTCGCCTGTCCCTGCCATCCTTCTCTGTTGCGCGCCTCCGGCTGCTCGCTAGCGCCAAGGCGCTCCTTTCCTCAGTGTCTGACCCCGCCAGCAGACCCCGCGCGCCCCTGCACCCCAAGACCGCCGCCTCCGCGCCTTCTTGCCTCCTCCGCGCCCATCTCCTGTTGCATCTCCGTCGGCCTCATCGCTGTGCTATGGAGCTCCTGCCTGAGCCGTTCCCTTCGGCCAACTCTGTTGCTGCTGCCACTTCTTTGATCTTCCCTGGTGCAGCTCGTTTCCAACAAACGGCAGCCCGATGGTTACCTCCATGCCAAGTACCACGACCCGCAAGACAGAGGACGCCAAGCACCCCTTCGAGCTGTCAAGACCGCAAGCGCCAAGTACCACGACGGCCCTCGAAGAGTTCGGATTCGACAAGTCCGATGATGCTCTTGTACAACTAGGTTGCTGAGACCGGGACCGGCAAGACCGACTACACGGAAACGCCAAGTACCCCTACGCGCGAAGACGCCAAGACCGTTTCGGGATTCATCAAGTACCGCTACCGTTGACTCGAAAATCTATGAAAACGTGTACCACTACCGCCGTCAAGTTCGACTACCTTCGTGTACCACTACTTCCCTCGGCGACCCGTGAACAACTACTTCCACTACCGTCGAACCCGACCCACTCCGTAAATGCATACTTCGAAGGTATAACCCCGAGACGATGACCCGTGGACGAGCGCTTGTGATGTGTTGTATGAGATGCCAGTGTTTGCACCATGTCCAAATTGGTCCTTGCACGTTCCTCGTTTGCCATGCCACCGTTCCGTGGGAACCCGGTAACCGGGAGCACCCCACCATTCTCTTGCGTGTTTCACACATCCACACAATTCACCTTGTGCCGGTATCTCCCTGAGCTACCGGAACCGATATGTTGCCGTGGCACCATTTTCGGATTCGTTGCCGTGGCACCCCTTCCTTCCGCCATGGTGACCAAATGCTTCATAACATGCTCTTGTCCACGTTTTATAAAATTGATTAAAACTTGCATTGTCATCTGCATCATGATAACAACATTTAAAATGTCTACAATTGATGTTTGCATTAAAATTGCTAAATGTCATGAGGATTTTCCGGAAATTGTTGTTTGTTGTTCCGGCCTCATTTAAAATTGCTGAAATAGGTAGTTTCCTCATGCTTTACCTCTTGCCATGTTAATCAACATTTAATATTGTTGGGTACATGACTGAGAGAGAACTAAATAATTGATGTGGTGTTTCATCAATATGCAACTCGTTGCATATTGAACTCCACTTAATTTGTAGTATTGTTTGTTGCACTTTGCCATGCATATTTAAACCGGACATGCATCATACTTGTTTGTGCATCATGCCATGTGTATGTGGTGGTTGTTTACTATGTTGTTTGTTTCTTTCCGGCTTGCTTCTCTCGTTAGCTTCGGTTTCTTTCCGGAGTGTGAGGATTCGTTCGACTCCGTCCGTTTTTCTTCTTCATGGACTCGATCTTCTTCCTTGCGGGATCTCAGGCAAGATGACCATACCCTCGAAATCACTTCTATCTTTGCTTTGCTAGTTGCTCGTTCTATTGCCATGCTGCGCTACCTACCACTTGCTATATCATGCCTCCGATACTGCCATGTCAGCCCCTAACCTTTGTCACCCTTCCTAGCAAACCATTGTTTCGCTATGTTACCGCTTTTGCTCAGCCCCTCTTATAGCGTGTTAGTTGCAGGTGAAGATGAAGATTGCTCCATGTTGGATTCTATTTATGTTGGGATATCACAATATCTCTTATTTTAATTAATGCATCTATATACTTGGTAAAGGGTGGAAGGCTCGGCCTTATGCCTGGTGTTTTGTTCCACTCTTGCCGCCCTAGTTTCCGTCATACCGGTGTTATGTTCCTTGATTTTGCGTTCCTTATGCGGTTGGGTGATTTATGGGACCCCCTTGATAGTTTGCTTTGAATAAAACTCCTCCAGCAAGGCCCAACCTTGGTTTTACCATTTGCCTACCTAAGCCTTTTTCCCTTGGGTTCTGCAGACTCAAGGGTCATCTTTATTTTAAACCCCCGGGCCAGTGTTCCTCTGAGTGCTGGTCCAAACTAGAGCCACTTGCAGCGCCACCTCGGGGAAACTCGAGGTCTGGTTTTAGTTGTACGTAGTGTTCATCCGGTGTGCCCTGAGAACGAGATATGTGCAGCTCCTATCGGGATTTATCGGCACATTTGGGCGGCTTTGCTGGTCTTGTTTTACCATTGTCGAAATGTCTTGTAAACCGGGATTCCGAGACTGATCGGGTCTTCCTGGGAGAAGGTTTATCCTTCGTTGACCGTGAGAGCTTATGATGGGTTAAGTTGGGACACCCCTGCAGGGTATAAACTTTCGAGAGCCGTGCCCGCGGTTATGTGGCAGATGGGAATTTGTTAATATCCGGTTGTAGAGTACTTGACACTTGACCTTAATTAAAATGCATCAACCGCGTGTGTAGCCGTGATGGTCTCTTCTCGGCGGAGTCCGGGAAGTGAACACGGTTTCTGGGTTATGTTTGACGTAAGTAGGAGTTGAGGATCACTTCTTGATCATTGCTAGCTTCACGACCGTTCCGTTGCTTCTCTTCTCGCTCTTATTTACGTATGTTTAGCCACCATATATGCTTAGTGCTTGCTGCAGCTCTACCTCACTACACCATCCTTTCCTATAAGCTTAAATAGTCTTGATCTCGCGGGTGTGAGATTGCTGAGTCCTCGTGACTCACAGATACTTCCAAACAGTTGCAGGTGCCGATGATACCAGTGCAGATGACGCACCTGAGCTCAAGTGGGAGCTCGATGAAGATCTTGTTCGTTATGTTGTTTCGTTTTCTGTTGATCAGTAGTGGAGCCCAGTTGGGACGATCATGGATCTAGCAGTTGGGTTGTCTTCTTTTCTTTTGGTTCCGTAGTCGGACCTATGTGTGTATCTTGAATGATGTATGATTTATATTTATGTATCGTGTGAAGTGGCGATTGTAAGCCAACTCTTTATCCCTTTCTTGTTCATTACATGGGATTGTATGAAGATGACCCTTCTTGCGACAAAACCACTATGCGGTTATGCCTCTAAGTCGTGCCTCGACACGTGGGAGATATAGCCGCATCGTGGGCGTTTCAAGATACCTCTCCGATACACGGAGTGACAAATCCTAATCTCGATCTATGCCAACTCAACAAACACCATCGGAGACACCTGTAGAGCATATTTATAATCACCCAGTTACGTTGTGACGTTTTATAGTACACAAGGTGTTCCTCCGGTATTCGGGGGTTGCATAATCTCATAGTCAGAGGAACGTGTATAAGTCATGAAGAAAGCAATAGCAATAAAACTAAACGATCATAATGCTAAGCTAACGGATGGGTCTTGTCCATCACATCATTCTCTAATGATGTGATCATGTTCATCAAAAGACAACACATGTCTATGGTCAGGAAACTTAACCATCTTTGATTAACGAGCTAGTCTAGTAGAGGCATACTAGGGACACTCTATTTGTCTATGTATTCACACATGTACTAAGTTTCCGGTTAATACAATTCTAGCATGAATAATAAAAATTTATCATGATATAAGGAAATATAAATAACAAATTTATTATTGCCTCTAGGGCATATTTCCTTGATGGCGCGGTCTGGGCGACGCGAGCGGCCCGGCGCTCGGCTCAGACACGGCGAGCGTCGGCCATGGTAACGACGGAACATCAGTGGAGCGAACGGTGGGAGAGAAGCTTCAACATGCCCCTACCTGGCGCGCCAAATGTCGGATTCAGGGCTCTGCAGACCCGAGAAAGGTTCAAACTCTGGGGCGTGTGCGAAGAACTCAACCTCCCCAGCCAACCGATTCATCGCCCCCACGGCCTAGCTCAATGAACAAGAAGGAAGAAGAACACAACAGTTTACCCAGGTTCGGGCCACCTTGCGGTGTAAGACCCTATTCCTGCTTTGGGGTGGATTAGCCTCGCCAGGGGCTGAGGATGAACTAGTACAGAGGAAGAACAACCTCAGGAGGTCGGTTCTTGTGTGGGTGAGAGCTAAGGATTCGATCTCTCTGGGTTTCGCCCCTCTCTATGGTAGTAGCTACGATATACTTATAGTGGCCTTGGTGCTCTTCCTCCAAGCAAAGGCGGGAAGGGACACCATAGCGGCCAATTTTGAAAGGGACAAGAAGTACATCCTATCCTGACGTAAGGTGGTCTTCGCCTCCAAAGCTTCTGGTCATGACACCATGGTGGGCTCGGCGATGACATCCGTCCGGCCGCCCTGGCGGTCTTGGTCTTGTAGCACGGGAATGGAAACCTTTGGGTGCTTTCTCGAGAACCCGCGCTTGCCTCCTTAGCACCAAAGAGGAAACCTGCTGCTCTACACATGCTGGCGCCCGCCTCGCCTTAGTCGTCATGGCTTGCGTCATCTCAACCTCATGAGATGGGCGTCTACATACGAATCTCCGCTCCTCGGGAGCCTGCCTGGGGAGGCCGCTCCCTCAGGAGGTCTTGGTGTCGTCTGCCTCGCGAGGCTTGGCCCCTCGCAAGGGTCTTGTCTTGAAGGTGTTGAAGATGGGCCGTACCAGGCCGTCGATGGAGCCACGCCGTGTGCCGCAGGTAGGCAAGTCTGGGTACCCTGGTCCCAGAACGCCGACACATGCGGTCTTTTCAGATGTCATTATAGTGTAATAGCGCAGCACGAGGCCACTGTTATTGGCACATCTAACCAATAAACAGATCATGCTCCGGATTTGCAATGACATTATTAACAAAACTCTTTATTCGCACATGCATGTAACGCACATCGCATGAGAACCCACGAAATTACTGCCACGCGGTACGCCTCTTCAGTGTTTTTCCTGGCCCACAAAAGGCACACTGTGAAAACGAATCAAGCTTCACGCTCTCTATCTCACACTCACTCCCCTCAACTTCAAGCTCCAGTGCACGAAGAACAGAGTCCAAAAAAGCTTTGAATCCCCTTTTCCATCCTTTCATCCTCGAGTGATGGCCGGAAAGGGAGCCCGTGTAGTGGTGGCGAAAACCTCCAAGAGCGATTCGAAGGCCACCGCGGGGAGCCCGGGTGCACCCAGTGACGTGTAGAAGGCGGCGGGGCATGAGAGGGCCATGGCTCCCCTCTGCCATCACCGCGGGAGACATCGCTGAGCTCCAGGAGCTCGGGTCCCTTCCGGCGCCCGAGATCACCCCATGTCGTTCTTGGCTCACCGGAGGGTCATCGGGCCGCTCCTCCGTCAAGGCACCGAAGCCTCGCGCCGGTGAGCGTGTCATCTTCATTTTGCATCTCCTCTGAGGTTTGGGGTTTCCCATCCACCCCTTTCACCGAGGTCTCCTCTTTTCTATGGCATCCAATTCCACCATCTCCCCCCAAATCCATTCCTCGTATCGCCTTCGACATCACCTTCTACGAGGCGTTCCTCTGCATCAAGCCCCACTTCGGGCTCTTGCTCAAATTGTTCTGCGTCAAGGTGCAGACTAACAAGGTTCAGCCCACGAAGTGTGAAGCGGCCATGATCAACTAGATCCCGAGAGCCAAATGGCTGCCTGGGAAATTCATCAAAACGGTGAAATTATGGCAGAAGGGGTGGTTCTATGTGGCTGACATGCCATTGGGCAACCGGGAAGGGGTCACCGCCTTCTCAGTCACCCCTCTTGAGAGGCTGCATTCGTGGGACCTCCAAATCTTACATGGGGCCAAGGAGGAAATGGAGGCCCTTTAGGAGCGAGTGAAGTTATGCGTCAATCAAGGCGACACTCTCTTTGATGTGGTGCATGTCATGCTGCATGGAAGTGTCTAACCTCTCCAAGCCCGAGCTTCCCCCTTGTAGAAGTTCATCGTGGGCGACAAGACCTCAATCATCCGAGATTTCTACAAGGGGAGGGACCTTGACGAGATGCACGCATTCCTCTTCACGACCAAGAGCCAACCTTTCCAAATCAAGGGGGGCGACTGTTGGTGTGAAAACCGGCGTATCTCGGGTAGGGGGTCCCGAACTGTGCGTCTAGGATCGATGGTAACAGGAGACGGGGGACACGATGTTTACCCAGGTTCGGGCCCTCTCTATGGAGGTAATACCCTACTTCCTGCTTGATTGATCTTGATGAATATGAGTGTTACAAGAGTTGATCTACCACGAGATTGTAATGGTTAAACCCTAGGAGCCTAGCCTATGTGAATATGGTAATGAATGTCCCCTATCCGGACTATGCTCTCCAGTTTATATAGACACCGGAGAGATCTAGGGTTACATGGAGTCGGTTACATAAGAAGGAATCTTCACAGTTGGTCGCCTAGCTTGCCTTCCACGCCAAGGAAAGTCCAATCCGTACACGGGTATAGTCTTCAGCCTTCGTATCTTTACAGCCCATCAGTCCGGCCCAATGAATAAAAGGCTGAACGCCCGAGGACCCCTTAGTCCAGGACTCCCTCAGTATCCCCTGAACCTGGCATCAATGACGAGGAGTCTGGCATGCAGATTGTCTTCGGCATTCCAAGGCGGGTTCCCCTTTTTCCGAACTCCAAGATAGTCTTCGGACGTGATGGTTTTATCCGGACCTGTTATACACCATACACAACCGCAGAGAGAATATAATATTTGCACGAATCTAATCTGTTGACGGCTTTTTACAACACGACATCGCGTTTGTCCGGTCATAATTTCGAACCGTTTTTCATCTGCCATCCCACGTTCCGAGATGCGATTGCTATTGGCACGTCTTGTCGAAGCAGAGATCGTGTCCCCTTATTGTGGGATTCTCATCAATGCGGGCATGGGTAACTCAACCGTGCCGTTTATACAGCCCTTGGGAATAGGCGAATCCTAAGGCGAGTGAGGAGGTGTTTCATATTTGCTGCCTTTATAAGGGGATAAGGATTCCCTCTTCCTCCTCTAACGCTCTCTCTCTGTCTCCGCCTTTCCGATCTCGAGCTCCAGCGCCCAAGTCCTCATCTCCTTTCCACTCAAGCAACCATGTCCGGGTCCGGTGGTCAGGGCAAGTGGATGGTCTCCTCCGTCAAGGAGGAGGACATTACTGAGCTTCGGGCGGCCGGATATCTGGCGAAGGAGATCGCCCACCGTCTGCCGACCGAGGGACAAGTCGTCCCCACGCCGGAGCCCACAGAGAGGGTAGTATTCATCCTCCATTTCTTCCGCGGGCTAGGGTTTCCAATCCACCCCTTCGTCCGCGGGCTGATTTATTATTACGGGATAGATTTCCATGATCTGTCCCCGAATTCCTTCCTCAACATCTCGGCGTTTATCGTCGTGTGCGAGGCCTTCCTCCGCATCCAACCCCACTTCGGGTTGTGGCTCAAAGTCTTCAACGTGAAGCCGAAGGTGGTGGACAGCCAGCACGCGGAGTGCAGAGGAGCCATGGTGAGCAAGCTGCCCAACGTCTCCTGGCCAAAAGGTATTTTTGTGGAGACAGTGAAGGAGTGGCAGAGACAATGGTTCTACATCGCAGAACCCCGCGGCACCACCTGGGCCGCGGCTGCCGAATTCCACTCTGGTGCTCCCATGCGGCTCACCTCTTGGGTCGAGAAGAGTCCGGACTGGTGTTCGTCTGATGAGCTGATAGCGTTGCAGACGTGTGTCCAGAGCATGATAGCCAAGAACGTCAAGCTCGTCGATGTGATCCAGGTGATGCTAGTTCGCCGGATTCTTCCATGCCAGCACAGAGGACGGCCTCTGTGGGATTTCAACCCGAAGAAGCATCGGACCCTGGTGAGGCTCTTCGAGACCACCCACGAAGATGCCTGGAAGTTGCTCTTTAAGGGCAACGAGAAACCGCCGGCCACGGATTCAGACCGTGGTCACGACTATAAACACCCCGCCAGCGAGGTATGTTACTTTTGACGTATCCCCAACTTAAATGTTTCGAGGATTATGTCTGAGATTTTATTATTGCTCCCTCGGGACTGGATGGAGAGGGCAAAGCGGATCCAGTGTCCGGCTCCGCTGCCCGAAGAACCGGCCATCCCACACCTAGCGAAGATGCTGGTACCGGTGCCATACAAGGCGCCGGAGAAGAAGGCCAAGGTGGCCAAGAGTGGCCCCCGTCGCAAGGGCGCTTCGGACGCGACGTCCGTAGACGGCGAAGCCCATTCCTCTGTCCCTGAGGACAACGACGAGGAAGAGGAGGAGGAGGAGGAGGAGAAGAAAAAGAGGGCGGCCTCGGCGCAACCGGAGGCAAAAGCGCCCAAAAAGGGGAAGGGCGCCCCAGCGGTCAATACCGCGTGGGACGTCGACAGTAGTCCGGAGCGACGCCCCGTACTAAGCCCCAGGCCGCATCGTAAGTGACATGGTTTATTCATGCGCACGTCCAGCCCTTTCTCTTTATTATTTTAACATGGTTAACTACACTATTGCAGTCCGGCCCGTGACCTTATCAAGCGATCCTCATCTGGAGGTTCGTTGGCTCCGTCGGAGACGACGAGCATGTCGCCACCGGCTGCTTACTCCCCCGGGGCTAGGGACGATGTCGAAGTGTTGTCCCGTAGGACCGCTCCGAAGGGAGGAGCCCAGGACGCTGTCCGGGAGGCGCCACAAGGCGAGACCTCCACTGCCGGACACATGGGGGAGCCAATCCTTATGGGGACTGGCGAAGAGGGCCGTATCCAGTTCGGCCCTCAGCCGAATATGATTCCGGAGACCCATATGGCTCCGGAGTTGGGCGAGCAGCCCCCTTTGAAGGAGGGGGTGCGCCGCTTCCGCCGGTGGCTCCCGTCCATCTGGGGGGCCGGATATCCTGATGGAGGCAATGCGAGGTGCCTCCGTTATGGACGAGCACCATGTTCTTATGGGCGCGGTGATCGAGAAGGTTCAGTCCACCAAGAGTGGATTGAACGAAGCCTACAGCAACCCGTTGACAGGTTTAGACGTAAGTGACATAAAAAGAAAAAACCCCATGTAGTCAGTAGCCCCTGAGACACTGTCCGGTGTTTGGCGAGGAGGACCGGACAGAGGATCAATCTTCTGTTGCAGGAGACTAACGTAATATGTATGCATAAGCAGGCGTCGCTGTTGGCCGCAACCTCACATGCTGCCGAAGTCTCTGAATTGAGGCACATGCTCGAGCGGACCGCGAACGAGCTCGGCGAGGTTAGGGTTCGGTTCCAGGAGAAGCAAGGTGAGTAACGACTTGTTGTATGTTCGGAAAGCGTAGGCGCTGTATATTGACTGTAGTGTTGTAATATGTGTAGGAGCCGCGACCGAGGTCGAGGCCCTGAGGAAGGCCCTAGGCGAGGCCGAGGAGAAAGCTGTCCAGCAGCAAGCCGCCCATAAGAAGCTCAAGGATGCGGTCAAAAAATGTGAGACCTTGGAGCATGACGCGTCGGCTCAAGGGGCCGAACTCACCAAGGCTCGTCAGAGTGCAGAGGTCGCATGGAATGAGGCCCAGGCCGCCCTCCAGGAGATCCAGGAGGCCAAGAAGGTCACGGCGGGTAAGGCTTTTAAGATGCAAAGCAAGTATGCGGCGAAGCAGTACCTTTTACTAACCAGGGTTCGGAGTTCCCCGGGGGATTTTGCGGATCTACCACGTAGCGTATCAGACGCTGCGGAGTTCTACCGAGCCAAAGGAGGAGGTTCTACTAAGAGGCTATTCTGGTCGCAGTATGCGACGCCAGAGCATCCCGTGTCCTTCACCGATCAGCTGAAGCAGCTGGTGGAGCTGCACCAGGTGGCCGAACTAGCCATGAAGGATGTGATGATCCGGCTATGGCCAGCCGAAGCTATGCCCGACAGCTACTTTGGACTCATGAGGCGTCTAGTGGAGGCCTGTCCGCGGCTGGACGTCGTCAAGCGCTCAGCCTGTATTGAAGGTGCCCGTATGGCCTTCGCTCGTTGCAAGATGTGGTGGCGAAAATGAACGTCGTTGAAGTTGCCAGCGGGCCGCCGGAGGGCAAGGAGCACCGCACACCCGAGAGATATTTTGCAGATGTCACAGAAGGGTCTCGGCTTGTGGCAGCTTAATGTTCGCAGGACATTGTGTTTGAATAAATATATTCATGTTGCCCCCGCATTGTATTATGGAAACAAAGCCTGTAATGAAATTTTGTAATGCTTTAATTGTCTCCTCCTGTGCGGCCGTGTTATTTGTAATCTGAGGGTTGGCCAGTCGTCGGCTTCTGCCCTCGCGTAGGTAGTACGGAGGTGTTCGGGATGGGATCGAAACAATCTTGATCCAATTATATGGTCCTTTTGAGGAGTTGTTTAGCGCAATGAACAAGGCAATCAGACTATACGGCTTAATGCCCTCACTTAGCCATAGGAGTTTTATAATTAAGCAAGTGCGCAGCCCCTTGTCCAAGCCAGGGTGCTGTCAGCATCTGATCGGGAAGTGCCGATCCATCGCATGATGCGGGGAAAATATCCAACAATTTGTAACTCTCGAACAGCTGACCGGCTCTCGCGTATCATGGTAGTCAGCTTTCGGCTTTCTCTACTGAGGTGCTCATCCGGTCGAGGCCAGGGCACAATCGTTGTAGTTCTCCCTTTACTACCCTAGCCGATGGAGCGGAACGTAGGATAGCAAGCACAGGAGCCGGACAACCCAACTATTGACCAAAGACATGATTCGGAGCCAATGCATATAATGCTAAATTCGGGGGGCCGAACTTATATATAAGAAGTGTTCGGACTTTTGCTCCCGTATTGTGGGGCGACAAGTAGCCCCTGGCGAATATGAAACGTACAAAAGAGTACCGATGCAGCCAATAAGCAGATCAAAGTAAAACGAAGTAAAAAGTGAAAACCACAGAAACTGGGCCACGAACCATTTTTATTATAACTGGATGGATACGTCAATGTGTATCTTGTACAGATGGTGCGAGAAGTATCCAGGCTGTGCTGCTTGCCTCCGTTGTATGACTGGCTGTCGGGTGGTTGGTGCGACATATGCCAAAGGATGGCTTATCATTGTGGGAGCCAATAAAACGTCACCGGTGCCTGGAAACGGGATGAGGCGAAGACATGCACGCCGGCGAATCTTACCTAGGTTCGGGGCTCTCCGAGGAGATAACACCCCTAGTCCTACTCTGCGGGGTCTCCGCATGATCACTAGCTCGATAAAGAGTAGCTACAATCGCTCCTAGAGCTGTTGGGATCAAGGGAGAAGAAGAACAAGGCTAGCTCTTGCTTCTCTCTATCTATGGTGTGTGTGCGTGTGCTATGCTTGGAAGCCAAACATGCAGAGGTGCCCACTATGCTTGGGTGCGAACTATGCTCAGTGGCCAACCCTTTGCATGGGTGCTCCGGGGGGTTTATATAGGCCTACCCCCCGGGGGTACAATGGTAATCCGGCTGGGATCTGGTCCCAGCCGTCAGTGTCTATGCTCGCCGGCTTCTCCGCCGGCTGCTGGGTCCCGCCACCCAGGGCATGTTCGGTAGCCGGACGAAGAAGCCGAGGGGTGGGGCGGCAGCCACCAGGCGGGAAGAGGCGGCCGCGAAGGCGGCTCGCTTCCGCAAAGTGGTGAAGCAGCCGCAGGCTGTGTCAGCGTAAGCTTTCTCTCTTTCTGTGTATTCTCCTTCTTTCTTTTCTTGGGTGGTCTTCTGAACCTTTGTCTTCTTTTCTTTGATCAGAGCTCCACTGTCACTCGAGCGGGCGGCTGCCGGCTCCGTTGTCGAGTCGCCAGGGGGCTCTGGGAGCACCACCCGCCGCGTAGATCCCCGCGCCGCCCTCCTGGAGGCGACGGAAAGGAATGCGCGGGAGGTGCGGGAGGAGCAGGAAGCGCGGGAGGCGGAGGCACGGAAGGCAGCCACCGCCCAGGCAGCTCGGGACGAGGAGGCGGCGAAGGCGCTCGCCGAGGCTGCAGCCAAGGCCCAGGCAGAGGCCGAGGCCGAAGCGGCGGCAGGGGAGGCCTTGATGGTCACCCCCCTGCGCACCATGGCGCCCGGGGGCGCGGATCCCTCGCCAGGGGGAGCCAGTGGTTCCCAGCCGGATCTGGGAGGGAGCGGCGACGACGTCATCTTCTTGAGGGAGGCGCCGGGGCCGACTCCTCTGACTGGGGCGGCCAGACTGAGCCTGCGCCCGCACAATCGGCGGAAGGCGAGCCGGCCGCGGGAGCTGCGGTGGCGGTCCGGGTTCCGCCAAGCCGGTGCGCAGGGAAGGCCGCGTCGGAGCCGCAGAAAGCGGCGTCGGAGCCACGGCCGGCCGTGGGCTCCAGCTCGTCGGCCCGAGACGCGGAGGCGGCCAGCGCTACCTCAGGGTGGACGCCAGGCGGAGGGACAGCCGTGGTGAACATTGCTGCGCAAGACGTCCGGACCCGGCTACAGGGCCAAGCCGCGGCCCTGAGGTAGTTCACCGATGAATTCCTCGCCACGCGGGCTGCCATCCGGGTTAGTATTCTCATCTTCTTCTTGATTTCTCTCGTGGGGGCGCGTCAGCGCACCCACTGGGTGTAGTCCCCGAGATTCGGGCCGACTGCTGAGCAGTCGGCTCGGATCTTCCTTGATGATTTCTCATCGTTGCTTTCGTTCTCACGTCGATCTTCTGTCCATCTTACAGGACTATCACAACCTCCGAGCGGCCGCCTTCAACTCCCAGGCTTGGGAGCTGACGCAGAAGACCGCCGATCTCATGAAAGCCGAGGTATGTGACTTGATCTCTATCTCATGTGGGGGCGCGTCAGCGCACCCACTGGGTGTAGTCCCCGAGATTCGGGCCGACTGCTGAGCAGTCGGCTCGGATCTTCCTTGATGATTTCCCATTGTTCTTCTTCTTCTGTCTCTGCAGCGGCCAACGCCAGTCTGAGGGCACAGCTGGGGGAGTCCCAGACTGCTCTTCGTGCCAAGGACGCGGAGCTCGCCGCCTTGGTGCAGGAGCGCGACCGCCTGGTCAAGAAGCTGGCCGACCAGGAGGAAAGCCACAAGGCGGCGCTGAAGGCCGCGCAGGACCGCGAAGCCGCCCTCCAGGACGAGTTCGAGACGGAGGCGGCCGGCTGGGCAGAGGCCAGGCAGACTCTGGTCTCCGGCTATGGCCAGATTGAGGATCTGGTTAACGGTAAGTCGTCTGCCCCTTCATCCTCTCTTGCCATCTGCTACTTCGACTTGTTTTTCTGACTTGGGGTTCTTCTTTTCTTTTCTGCGCAGAGTACTTCCCCGGCTATTCCACTGCCGCCAACCAGGCCATCGAAGCTCGTCGCCAGGCGAAGAGGCAAGCCGGCTTCGAGATTTCGCCGACTGCCGGCCGCTCGCTGGAGGAGCAGCTCCTGGCGATCCAGGCTCGTATCCAGCCGGCTCACAGGCTACTCCGCCGGCTTCAGCGTGCCGGGTCGCAGGTCCTGGCTGCCCTCTGGCCCGGCCAAGTGATCCCGCGCACTCCCAGTCGGACCGCCGACTGGCTGGAGGTGGCCGTCGGGCGCTTCGAGGCGGGGGAGGAGGCAGGTTTCCCTGATGTTCAACCGCCCGAGGGCGGCCTTCCGCGTCGCGCTCGATAGTGATGCGGGTCCGGCTGCGGCTGGCAGCCGGCTCCTTGTCTTTCTTCTGGCGCGTGCCGCTCACAGTCGGCGAGCGGGACATCGCGGCGTGCTCCCGGCGCGCGGGATGGCTATCAGCTCGGGCGCCGGCTTCGTGCCGTTCTGCAGCCGCGTCGATCAGCTGCTGGATCCGTCTTGTCATGTAGGGGAGCTCATCGGCTCCCAGCCCATTGAGCTCCTCTGCTGCCGCCTGAGCGGCTCGCAGATTCTCGAGCGGGGTGGCGTAGACGGGGCGATCTGCGCCCGGCATGCTGGCAACGGCTGCGCCGCGCTTCTGGACGAAGCCGGCTCGGCTCGGACCGCTCGGCGGCGGCGTCCCGAAGGCGGCGCGGTCGACTTCGCGCTGGTGGGCCTCGGTGAGGTGTCTCATCGAGGCTATCTTCTTGCTCTCCGTGATGAGGGCAAGACGGCGTGCCTCCAGGGTCTCGGCGTCGGCGTCGGCCGGGAGGGGGATGGAGAGGTCGTGCATCGCTGCTTGCTGAGCGTCGCGGGCGCTCCCACCCGAGTTGGAGACGTGGCTGATGACCAGCACTTCGGTGACAGCGCTGCTGCCGCTGTCAGCTCGAGGGAGTGGGTCGTCGAAGACCACCACGTCGGAGGGGTAGGCGTCGAGTGACGCGGTGTCGGAGTCGATGAGCATCGGGTCGGTGGAGCCGACAGACTCCATGTCTGCAGCAGGCTCGCTGGAGACGTGAAGTTGGTCGAGGAGGCTGACGAGGCGGCTCTCGGGGTAGTCGGTGCCTGCGTCGGACGCAGGCTCGTCGGAGATGCGAGTCTCGCCGAGCAGATCGGCGAGGCGGCTCGCTGCGCAGGCGTCGTCGACCCCTTGCAGCGCGTCAGGGCAAGCGCCATCGGGCGCAGCAGGCTGGCTGCGCTCGCGGGGAAGGAAGAAGGTTCCCGTCCAGAACAGGTCTCCGGACGACGGTGCACCTGGCCCCACGGTGGGCGCCAAATGTCGGGTGGTTGGTGCGACATATGCCAAAGGATGGCTTATCATTGTGGGAGCCAATAAAACATCGCCGGTGCCTGGAAACGGGATGAGGCGAAGACATGCACGCCGGCGAATCTTACCCAGGTTCGGGGCTCTCCGAGGAGATAACACCCCTAGTCCTGCTCTGCGGGGTCTCCGCATGATCACTAGCTCGATAAAGAGTAGCTACAATCGCTCCTAGAGCTGTTGGGATCAAGGGAGAAGAAGAACAAGGCTAGCTCTTGCTTCTCTCTATCTATGGTGTGTGTGCGTGTGCTATGCTTGGAAGCCAAACATGCAGAGGTGCCCACTATGCTTGGGTGCGAACTATGCTCAGTGGCCAACCCTTTGCATGGGTGCTCCGGGGGGTTTATATAGGCCTACCCCCCGGGGGTACAATGGTAATCCGGCTGGGATCTGGTCCCAGCCGTCAGTGTCTATGCTCGCCGGCTTCTCCGCCGGCTGCTGGGTCCCGCCGGCTGCCGGTTACTTGGTCGACAGGCCGGCCCCACCGCCTAGGGCTTTGTCGGCGGCTGCTTATTGTAGCCGCGCCTCTGATGATGAGGGCTTTGTCGAGGTGAGCATGGCTACAGTGGGCCGCCTCGGGGGCTATCACTGTAGCCACACCTCGTCTTGTCTCCTTAATGGGGCTCCTGCTTCGAGGAAGGGAGTAGCCGGCTTCCGGAGGCCGGCTATGCTCCCGGCCGACTAGGGAAAGCCGGGCCGCCTTCACGCCTCTCTCTGGCTGAAGGGGCCCGCAGTCCTTGGGCCGTACAGGAGGGGGTCGTGGATGACGTCGTAGCTGGCGTGGCTACAGTGCCGGGCCGCACGGGAGACATCCCTCCCGTACGGCCTCCTGTAGCCATGCCCGCCTCGGGCTTCGGGGGTCGTGGGCCGCACTGTGGCCATGCCCCGTCAGGTCGTCGTTATGTAGGGGCGGTTGTGGTCTCGGCCGGCTTCTAGGAGTCGGCGTTCTTCTTGGCCGGCTTCTTGGAGTCGGTGAGGCTGGGTCGCCTTCCGGGAGTCGGCTTTAGTGGTAGCCGGCCGGGGAAGGCGGCCCAAATGCTTGGAGTGCTTGAAGGCCCAAAGGCCTAATAAATTTTCTGAAGAGCCAGGGGTAGCCGGCTTGGCTACCCGTGGCCACTTACTCCGACACTGGCCTTTAAAAGGACTTGCGATCAGGCCCGCGGAAAAAGGAACCTGAAACAAGAAAAAGGTAAAAGTATGTGTGTCCGGGATCGGTCTGGCCGAACTGCAGACCCCGGGTTATCTTGTGCCTCCATCAATGTCCATGGAATTTTGAGTGCGTAATGTGTACTCGTGGTACGAATGCCACTACCTTGTTGGGACTGGGACGGAGGCCAAATTGCTAGTAGAGCTCCTGACGAGCCACGCCGTCCTGTTGCAGCGTAGTCCGGAACCTCTTAATGATGTCCGAGGGCTCGACAGCCGTACTATGGTGCTGCTTGAGAAGGCCGTTCTGTGCTTCTGCTGCTAGGGCGGCGATGTGCTCCTCTGTTCAGAGGGAGCGTTCCGTATTGCCATTGACTGTTATGACGCCGCGTGGACCGGGCATCTTGAGCTTGAGATAAGCATAGTGTGGCACTGCATTGAATCTAGCAAACGCGGTTCATCCGAGCAGTGCGTGATAGCTGCTGCGGAACGGGACGATATCGAAGATTAACTCTTCGCTTCGGAAGTTGTCCGGAGAACCGAAGACTACCTCCAGCGTGATTGAGCCCGTACAGCGGGCCTCTACACCTGGTATGACTCCTTTAAAGATAGTCTTTGTTGGTTTGATTCGCGAGGGGTTAATGCCCATCTTCCGAACTGTGTCCTGATAAAGCAGGTTGAGGCTGCTACCACCGTCCATCAGGACTCGTGTTAGGTGAAACCCGTCAATAATTGGGTTGAGGACTAGTGCGGCTGAACCGCCATGGAGGATACTGGTTGGGTGATCTCGACGATCGAAGGTGATCGGGAATGATGACGACGGATTGAATTTTGGGGCGACTGGCTCTACCGCGTAGACGTCCCTAAGTGCTCGCTTACGCTCCCTTTTGGGGATGTGCGTAGCATATATCATGTTCACCATTTTGACTTGAGAGGGAAATTTCTTCTGCCCTCTGGTGTTCGGCTGCCGGGGCTCTTCGTCCTCGTCCTCACTTTGTGATCCCATTTCTTTGTTTTTGGCTTTTAACCTGCCAGCCTGCTTGAAGACCCAACAATCCCTATTGGTATGATTGGCTTGCTTATTCGGGGTGTCGTGAATTTGGCACGGACGGCCGAGTATGCGGTCCAGGCTGGAAGGTCCTTCGTTGTTTCTTTTGTAGGGCTTCTTCCGTTGGCCGGACTTGGAGCCACTGAATCCGGCGTTGACTGTGGTGTCATCGGTGTTGTCGCCATTGCTTCGGTGTTTGTGTCTATTGCGCCGGTGCTTGCCGATGTTGTTCTTGGCCTCAATGGGGCCTGCCTCGCTGGCTGTGTTTTTACTATGAGCCAGCCAGTTGTCCTCACCCGCGCAAAAGCGGGTCATGAGTGCCGTGAGGGCTGCCATAGACTTCGGCTTTTCTTGGCCGAGGTGGCGTGCTAGCCATTCGTCACGAATGTTATGTTTGAAGGCTGCTAGGGCCTCGGCATCCGGACAGTCAACGATCTGGTTCTTTTTGCTTAGGAACCTAGTCCAAAATTTTCTGGCTGATTCTCTAGGTTGTTGAACTATGTGGCTTAAGTCATCAGCATCTGGTTGCCGGACATAAGTTCCTTGGAAGTTATAAAGGAAAGCCTCTTCCAAGTCCTCCCAGCTGCCGATGGAATTCTCGGGCAGGCTATTTAACTAGTGTCGAGCTGGTCCTTTGAGCTTTAATGGGAGGTATTTGATGGCGTGGAGGTCATCTCCTCGAGCCATATGGATATGGAGAATAAAATCCTCGATCCATACTGCGGGATCAGTTGTGCCGTCGTATGCTTCAATGTTGACAGGCTTGAAGCCCTTGGGGAATTCGTGATCCAGCACCTCGTCTGTGAAGCAGAGAGGGTGTGCGGCACCTCTATAGCGGGCCGCATCGCGGCGGAGCTCTGATGGAGTCCGTCTGCGGCATTCGGCTCGGGCGTGGTTAGGTTTGTCACGTCCGAATAGGTAGCCGTCGTCGTGCCTCGAAGCACGTCCTCGTGATCCGTAGATCGATCTTGTATGTCCTGCTCTACTGTCCAGTGTCTGCCGGAGGTCGTACGTATGACCCCGAACTCTTTCGTCTCTATTTTTACGGAGCGGTAGGGCAGGCTGCTGTTCGTCCTGAGTTGCCGCTTTATCCCGATCGCGGGGTGGCCGGTCGCCTTGTCTCGACCACGTGGTGGCCGTTCCGCATTACGCGAGGGAGACGTGTGCTCCGGTGCTTCCTCATCGAATTGAGGTAGCAGTCTGCGTTTCGGGTAGCTCTTGGCTGGGCGCTTGAGGCCGTATTCTTCGGCTGTCAGGACGTCAGTCCATCTGTCGACGAGCAGGTCTTGTTCAGCTTGAAGCTGCTGCTGTTTCTTTTTCAGGCTCCTTGCAGTGGCTATGAGCTGCAGCTTAAAGCGCTCCTGCTCCAGAGGATCCTCAGGCACGATGAAGTCTTCGTTGCCGAGGCTTGTGTCCTCCTCGGAGGGTGGACGGTAACTATCGTCCTCCGAGTCATCTTCTATGGCCTGTTCATCAGGGTTGTCTTGCCTGTTGTCATGTTCCTCCTGTTCGGATGTAGCTCCGACAGGGTCTTCGTTGTTTTCGGCGTCGCCCGGAGTACTAATTTCTCCGGTGCCAGTATTGCTAACTTTTGAGCGGCGAGGCTTAGAGCGGCGTTTGGGGTGCCGGCGCTTGGACTGCGTCTCAGAGGGTTTATTCGTGTCTGGCTCTTCTTTGTCGTCGCCAGATCCTTTAGGTGTATCGACCATGTACATGTCGTACGAGGAGGTGGCTGTCCAGCGTCCAGTAAATGGCGCGTCTTGGCCTTGCTCCTTGTTGGCGTCGTCGTCCATATCGTCGATGTCTTCGGAGCCATAGTCAAGCACGTCGGTTAAGTCATCGACGGTGGCTATAAAGTGGGTGCCGGGTGGGAAGCAAAATTCCTCATCGTCCGCCTCTAGCTCGAACCGAACATAGTTCGGTTGTGGGTCTTCCACCAAGGACAAGTTTTTTAAAGAGTTTAGTACGTCACCCAAAGGTGAGTGCTGGAAGATGTCTGCGGCGCTAAATTGAAAAATCGATAACCGATCCAGCTCGGTGTCTGCAGGCGCACCTGATCCGGAACGTATAGCCAGAGACGAGTCCGGAGTTCCATTGATGCGCTCGTTGCAGGATGTCCAGTCCATGTGCGGCTCCAACGCCGCGGACTTTGTGGCCTCGGAGGTCACGATCTGTTTCGATTCTGAAGCCGTTGCTGAAGGAAATATTCCCTAGAGGCAATAATAAAGTTATTATTTATTTCCTTATATCATGATAAATGTTTATTATTCATGCTAGAATTGTATTAACTGGAAACTTGATACATGTGTGAATACATAGACAAACAGAGTGTCACTAGTATGCCTCTACTTAACTAGCTCGTTAATCAAAGATGGTTATGTTTCCTAGCCATAGACATGAGTTGTCAATTGATTAACGGGATCACTTCATTAGGAGAATGACGTGATTGACTTGACCCATTCCATTAGCTTAGCACTCGATCGTTTAGTATGTTGCTATTGCTTTCTTCATGACTTATACATGTTCCTATGACTATGAGATTATGCAACTCCCGTTTACCGGAGGAACACTTTGTGTGCTACCAAACATCACAACGTAACTGGGTGATTATAAAGGTGTTGTACAGGTGTCTCCAAAGGTACTTGTTGGGTTGGCGTATTTTGAGATTACGATTTGTCACTCCGATTGTCGGAGAGGTATCTCTGGGCCCACTCAGTAATACACATCACTTTAAGCCTTGCAAGCATTGTGGCTAATGAGTTAGTTGCGGGATGATGTATTACGGAACGAGTAAAGACACTTGCCGGTAACGAGATTGAACTAGGTATCGAGATACCGACGATCGAATCTCGGGCAAGTAACATACCGATGACAAAGGGAACAACGTATGTTGTTATGCAGTCTGACCGATAAAGATCTTCGTAGAATATGTGGGAACCAATATGAGCATCCAGGTTCCGCTATTGGTTATTGACCGGAGAGGTGTCTCGGTCATGTCTACAATGTTCTCGAACCCGTAGGGTCCGCACGCTTAAAGTTATGATGACGGTTATATTATGAGTTTATATGTTTTGATGTACCGAAGGTTGTTCGGAGTCCCGGATGTGATCACGGACATGACGAGGAGTCTCTAAATGGTCGAGACATAATGATTGATATATTGGAAGCCTATGTTTGGACATCCGAAGTGTTTCGGGTGAAATCAGGATTTTTCCGGAGTACCGGGAGGTTACCGGAACCCCCCAGTAACTTAATGGGCCTTATTGGGCCTAGGTGGAAGAGAGGAGAGGAGGCTAGGGCAGGGCCGCGCCCCCCTTCCCCCCTAGTCCGAATAGGACAAGGAGAGGGGGGCGGCGCCCCCCCTTCTTCCTCCCCTCCACCTCTTCCCCCTTCCACTCCTAGTCCAACATGGAAAGGGGGGAGTCCTACTCCCGGTAGGAGTAGGACTCCTCCTGGCACGCCTCTACCTCCTAGGCCGGCGGCCTCCCCCTTGCACCTTTATATACGGGGGCAGGGGGCACCTCTAGATACACAATTGATCATTGATCTCTTAGCCGTGTGCGGTGCCCCCCTCCACCATATTACACCTCGATAATATCGTTGCGGTGCTTAGGCGAAGCCCTGCGTTGGTAGAACATCATCATCGTCACCACGCCGTCGTGCTGACGAAACTCTCCCTCAACACTCGGCTGGATCGGAGTTTGAGGGACGTCATCGAGCTGAACGTGTGCTGAACTCGGAGGTGTCGTGCGTTCGGTACTTGATCGGTCGGATCGTGAAGACGTACGACTACATCAACCGCGTTGTGTTAACGCTTCCGCTTTCGGTCTACGAGGGTACGTGGACAACACTCTCCCCTCTCGTTGCTATGCATCATCATGATCTTGCGTGTGCGTAGAATTTTTTTTGAAATTACTACGTTCCCAACAGTGGTATCAGAGCATGGTTTTATGCGTTGATGTTATATGCACGAGTAGAACACAAGTGAGTTGTGGTCGATATAAGTCATACTGCTTACTAGCATGTCATACTTTGGTTCGGCGGTATTGTGAGATGAAGCGGCCCAGACCGACATTACGCATACGCTTACGCAAGACTGGTTTCACCGTTGCGAGCACTCGTTGCTTAAAGGTGACTGGCGGGTGTCTGTCTCTCTCACTTTAGTTGAACCGAGTGTGGCTACGCCCGGTCCTTGCGAAGGTTAAAACAACACCAACTTGACAAACTATCGTTGTGGTTTTGATGCGTAGGTAAGAACGGTTCTTGCTAAGCCCGTAGCAGCCACGTAAAACTTGCAACAACAAAGTAGAGGACGTCTAACTTGTTTTTGCAGGGCATGTTGTGATGTGATATGTTCAAGACATGATGCTATATTTTATTGTATGAGATGATCATGTTTTGTAACCGAGTTATCGGCAACTGGCAGGAGCCATATGGTTGTCGCTTTATTGTATGCAATGCAATCGCCATGTAATTGTTTTACTTTATCACTAAGCGGTAGCGATAGTCGTAAAAGTAATAGTTGGCGAGACGACAACGATGCTATGATGGAGATCAAGGTGTCGAGCCGGTGACGATGGTGATCATGACGGTGCTTCGGAGATGGAGATCACAAGCACAAGATGATGATGGCCATATCATGTCACTGATATTGATTGCATGTGATGTTTATCTTTTATGCATCTTATCTTGCTTTGATTGACGGTAGCATTATAAGATGATCTCTCACTAAAATTTCAAGATAAAAGTGTTCTCCCTGAGTATGCACCATTGCGAAAGTTCTTCGTGCTGAGACACCACGTGATGATCGGGTGTGATAGGCTCTACGTTCAAATACAACGGGTGCAAAACAGTTGCACACGCGGAATACTCAGGTTAAACTTGACGAGCCTAGCATATGCAGATATGGCCTCAGAACACGGAGACCGAAAGGTCGAGTGTGAATCATATAGTACATATGATCAACATAGTGATGTTCACCATTCAAACTACTCCACCTCACGTGATGATCGGACATGGTTTAGTTGATTTGGATCACGTAATCACTTAGATGATTAGAGGGATGTCTATCTAAGTGGGAGTTCTTAAGTAATATGATTAATAGAACTTAAATTTATCATGAACTTAGTACCTGATAGTATCTTGCTTGTCTATGTTAATTGTAGATAAATGGCCCGTGCTGTTGTTCCGTTGAATTTTAATGCGCTCCTTGAGAAAGCAAAGTTGAAAGATGATGGTAGCAATTACACGGACTAGGTCCGTAACTTGAGCATTATCCTCATTGCTGCACAGAGGAATTATGTTCTTGATGCACCAATAGGTGACATACCTATTGCAGGAGCAGATGCAGACGTTATGAATGTTTGGCTAGCTCAATATGACGACTACTTGATAGTTTAGTGCACCATGCTTAACGGCTTAGAATCGGGACTTCAAAGACGTTTTAAACGTCATGGACCATATGAGATGTTCCAGGAGTTGAAGTTAATATTTCAAGTAAATACCCGAGTTGAGAGATATGAAGTCTCCAACAAGTTCTATAGCTAAAAAATGGAGGAGAATAGCTCAAGCAGTGAGCATGTGCTCAGATTGTCTGGGTACTACAATCGCTTGAATCAAGTGGGAGTTAATCTTCCAGATAAAATAGTGATTGACAGAATTCTCTAGTCACCATCACCAAGTTAGTAGAACTTCGCGATGAACTATAGTATGCAAGGGATGACGAAAGTAATTCCCGAGCTCTTCGTGATGCTGAAATCGACGAAGGTAGAAATCAAGAAAAACATCAAGTGTTGATGGTTGACGAGACCACTAGTTTCAAGAAAAGGGCAAAGGGAAGAAGGGGAACTTCAAGAAGAATGGCAAGCAAGTTGCTGCTCAAGTGAAAAAGCCTAAGTCTGGTCCTAAGCCTGAGACTAAGTGCTTCTACTGCAAAGGGACTGGTCACTGGAAGCGGAACTACCCCAACTATTTGGTGGATAAGAAGGATGGCAAAGTGAACAAATGTATATTTGATATACAGATTATTGATGTGTATTTTACTAGTGTTCGTAGCAACCCCTCGGTATTTGATACTGGTTCGGTTGCTAAAGAGTAGTAACTCGAAACGGGAGTTGCATAATGAACAGAAACTAGTTAAGAATGAAGTGACGATGTGTATTGGAAGTGGTAACAAGATTGATATGATCATCATCGCACACTCCCTATACTTTCGGGATTAGTGTTGAACCTAAATAAGTGTTATTTGGTGTTTGCGTTGAGCATGAATATGATTTGATCATGTTTATTGCAATACGGCTATTCATTTAAGTTAGAGAATAATTGTTGTTCTGTTTACATGAATAAAACCTTATATGGTTACACACCCAATGAAAATGGTTCGTTGGATCTCGATCGTAGTGATACACATATTCATAATATTGAAGCCAAAAGATGCAGAGTTGATAATGATAGTGCAACTTATTTGTGGCACTGCCGTTTAGGTCATATTGGTGTAAAGCGCATGAAGAAACTCCATACTGATGGGATTTTGGAATCACTTGATTATGAATCACTTGATGCTTGCGAACCGTGCCTCATGGGCAAGATGACTAAAACGCCGTTCTCCGAAACTATGGAGAGAGCAACAGATTTGTTGGAAATCATACATACAGATGTATGTGGTCCGATGAATATTCACACTCGTAGCAGGTATCATTATTTTTTGACCTTCACAGATGATTTGAGCAGATATGGGTATATCTACTTAATGAAACAGAAGTCTGAAACATTTGAAAAGTTCATATAATTTCAGAGTGAAGCGGAAAATCATCGTAACAAGAAAATAAAGTTTCTACGATCTGATCGTGGAGAAGAGTATTTGAGTTACGAGTTTGGCCTTCAGTTAAAACAATGTGAAATAGTTTCACTACTCACGCCACCTGGAACACCACGGTGTAATGGTGTGTCCTAACATCGTAACCGTACTTTATTAGATATGGTGCGATATATGATGTCTCTTACCGATCTACCACTATCGTTTTGGGGTTATGCATTAGAGACAGCTGCATTCACGTTAAATAGGGTACCATCTAAATCCGTTGAGACGACATCTTATGAACTGTGGTTTGGCAAGAAACCAAAGTTGTCGTTTCTTAAAGTTTGGGGTTGCGATGCTTATGTGAAAAGGTTTCATCCTGATAAGCTCAAACCCAAATCGGAGAAATGTGTCTTCATAGGATACCCAAAGGAGACAGTTGGGTACACCTTCTATGAAAGATCCGAAGGCAAGACATTCGTTGCTAAGAATGGATCCTTTCTAGAGAAGGAGTTCCTCTCGAAAGAAGTGAGTGGGAGGAAAGTAGAACTTGATGAGGTAATTGTACCTCATCGCTTATTGGAAAGTAGTTCATCACAGAAAACCGGTTCCTATGACACCTACACCAATTAGTGAGGAAGTTAATGATGATGATCATGAAACTTCAGATCAAGTTGTTACTGAACCTCGTAGGTCAACCAGTGTAAGATCCGCACCAGAGTGGTACGGTAATCCTGTTCTGGAGGTTATGTTACTAGACCATGACGAACCTACGAACTATGAAGAAGCGATGGTGAGCCCAGATTCCGCAAAATGGCTTGAGGCCATGAAATCTGAGATGGGATCCATGTATGAGAACAAAGTATGGACTTTGATTGACTTGCCCAATGATCGGCGAGCCATAAAAAATAAATGGATCTTCAAGAGGAGGACGGACGCTGATAGTAGTGTTACTATCTACAAAGCTAGACTTGTCGGAAAAAGGTTTTTGACCAAAGTTCAAAGTGTTGAATACGATGAGATTTTCTCACTCGCAGCGATGCTTAAGTCTGTCCGAATCATGTTAGCAATTGCCGCATTTTATGAAATCTGGCAAATGGATAAACAAAACTGCATTCCTTAATGGATTCATTAAAGAAAAGTTGTATATGATGAAACCAGAAGGTATTGTCAATCCTAAAGGTGCTAACAAAATATGCAAACTCCAGCGATCCATCTATGGACTGGTGCAAGCATCTCGGAGTTGGAATATACGCTTTGATAAGTGGATCAAAGCATATAGTTTTATACAGACTTGCGGTGAAGCCTGTATTTACAGGAAAGTGAGTGGGAGCACTACAGCATTTCTGATAAGTATATGTGAATGACATATTGTTGATCGGAAATAATGTAGAATTATTCTGCAAAGCATAAAGGAGTGTTTGAAAGGAGTTTTTTAAAAAAAAGACCTTGGTGAAGCTGCTTACATATTGAGCATCAAGATCTATAGAGATAGATCAAGACGCTTGATAAGTTTTTTCAATGAGTACATACCTTAACAAGATTTTGAAGTAGTTCAAAATGGAACAGTCAAAGAAAGATTTTCTTGCCTGTGTTACAAGGTGTGAAATTGAGTAAGACTCAAAGCCCGACCACGGCAGAAGATAGAAAAAGAATGAAAGTCATTCCCTATGCCTCGGCCATAAGTTCTATAAAGTATGCCATGCTGTGTACCAGATCTATTGTATACCCTACATTGATTTTGGCAAGGGAGTACAATACCGATCTAGGAGTAGATCACTGGACAGCGGTCAAAATTATCCTTAGTGGAATAAGGATATGTTTCTCGATTATGGAAGTGACAAAAGATTCATCGTAAAGGGTTACGTCGATGCAAGTTTTGACACTAATCTAGATGACTCTAAGTCTCGGTCTAGATACATATTGAAAGAGGGAGCAATTAGCTAGAGTAGCTCCGGGCAGAGCATTGTAGACATAGAAATTTGCAAAATACTTATGGATCTGAATGTGACAGACCCGTTGACTAAAATTATCTCGTAAGCAAAACATGATCACGCCTTAGTATTCTTTGGGTGTTAATCACATAAGCGATGTGAACTAGATTACTGACTCTAGTAAACCCTTTGGGTGTTGGTCACATGACGATGTGAACTATGGGTGTTAATCACATGGTGATGTGAACTATTGATGTTAAATCACATGGCGATGTGAACTAGATTATTGTCTCTAGTGCAAGTGGGAGACTGAAGGAAATATGCCCTAGAGGCAATAATAAAGTTATTATTTATTTCCTTATATCATGATAAATGTTTATTATTCATGCTAGAATTGTATTAACTGGAAACTTGATACATGTGTGAATACATAGACAAACAGAGTGTCACTAGTATGCCTCTACTTGACTAGCTCGTTAATCAAAGATGGTTATGTTTCCTAGCCATAGACATGAGTTTTCATTTGATTAACGGGATCACTTCATTAGGAGAATGACGTGATTGACTTGACCCATTCCGTTAGCTTAGCACTCGATCGTTTAGTATGTTGCTATTGCTTTCTTCATGACTTATACATGTTCCTATGACTATGAGATTATGCAACTCCCGTTTACCGGAGGAACACTTTGTGTGCTACGAAACGTCACAACGTAACTGGGTGATTATAAAGGTGCTCTACATGTGTCTCCAAACGTACTTGTTGGGTTGGCATATTTCGAGATTAGGATTTGTCACTCCGATTGTCGGAGAGGTATCTCTGGGCCCACTCAGTAATACACATCACCTTAAGCCTTGCAAGCATTGTGGCTAATGAGTTAGTTGCGGGATGATGTATTACGGAACGAGTAAAGAGACTTGCCGGTAACGATATTGAACTAGGTATCGAGATACCGACGATCGAATCTCGGGCAAGTAACATACCGATGACAAAGGGAACAACGTATGTTGTTATGCGGTCTGACCGATAAAGATCTTCGTAGAATATGTGGGAACCAATATGAGCATCCAGGTTCCGCTATTAGTTATTGACCGGAGAGGTGTCTCGGTCATGTCTACATAGTTCTCGAACCCGTAGGGTCCGCACGCTTAAAGTTACGATGACAGTTATATTATGAGTTTATATGTTTTGATGCACCGAAGGTTGTTCGGAGTCCCGGATGTGATCACGGACATGACGAGGAGTCTTGAAATGGTCGAGACATAAAGATTGATATATTGGAAGCCTATGTTTGGACATCGAAAGTGTTCCGGGTGAAATCGGGATTTTTCCGGAGTACCGGGAGGTTACCGGAACCCCCCGGTAACTTAATGGGCCTTATTGGGCCTAGGTGGAAGAGAGGAGAGGAGGCTAGGGCAGGGCCGCGCCCCCCTTCCCCCCAGTCCGAATAGGACAAGGAGAGGGGGGCGCCCCCCCCCTTCCTTCCTCCCCTCCACCTCTTCCCCCTTCCACTCCTAGTCCAACATGGAAAGGGGGGGAGTCCTACTCCCGGTAGGAGTAGGACTCCTCCTGGCGCGCCTCTACCTCCTAGGCCGGCGGCCTCCCCCTTGCACCTTTATATACGGGGGCAGGGGGGCACCTCTAGATACACAATTGATCATTGATCTCTTAGCCGTGTGTGGTGCCCCCCTCCACCATATTACACCTCGATAATATCGTAGCGGTGCTTAGGCGAAGCCCTGCATCGGCAGAACATCAACATTGTCACCATGCCGTCGTGCTGACGAAACTCTCCCTCAACACTCGGCTGGATCGGAGTTCGAGGGACGTCATCAAGCTGAACGTGTGCTGAACTCGGAGGTGCCGTGCGTTCGGTACTTGATCGGTCGGATCGTGAAGACGTACGACTACATCAACCGCGTTGTGTTAACGCTTCCGCTTTCGGTCTACGAGGGTACGTGGACAACACTCTCCCCTCTCGTTGCTATGCATCACCATGATCTTGCGTGTACCTATAAATTTTTTGAAATTACTAAGTTCCCCAACAGTTGCAGCAACGGGATCCATCTCCTGGACGTAATCTGATAAGAAATTTAAGTCACGTTCATCGGGGCACAGGGGAGCAATTGCCGTGGTCTCAAATCTATTGAAGATCAAGTCTCCGCGGATATCCGCGATGTAGTTCAAGCTTCCAAATCTGACCTGATGGCCAGGGGCGTAGCTGTCGACCTGCTCCAGATGGCCAAGCGAGTTGGCCCGCAGTACGAAGTCGCCGAACACAAAGATTTGTCCGGGGAGGAAGGTTTCTCCCTGGACGACATCATTACTGACGATCGAAGGGGCCATCGAGTCCTTTGTCGACGACACAGTGGAACTCTCAATGAAAGCACCAATGTCGGTGTCAAAACCGGCGGATCTAGGGTAGGGGGTTCCGAACTGTGCGTCTAGGATCGATGGCAACAGGAGACGGGGGACACGATGTTTACCCAGGTTCGGGCCCTCTCTATGGAAGTAATACCCTACTTGCTGCTTGATTGATCTTGATGAATATGAGTGTTACAAGAGTTGATCTACCATGAGATCATAATGGCTAAACCCTAGGAGCCTAGCCAATGTGAATATGGTAATGAATGTCCCCTATCCGGACTATGCTCTCCGGTTTATATAGACACCGGAGAGATCTAGGGTTACATGGAGTCGGTTACATAAGAAGGAATCTTCACAGTTGGTCGCCTAGCTTGCCTTCCACGCCAAGGAAAGTCCAATCCGGAAACGGGTATAGTCTTCGGCCTTCATATCTTTACAGCCCATCAGTCCGGCCCAATGAATAACAGGCCGGACGCCCGAGGACCCCTTAGTCCAGGACTCCCTCAATGACATCGCCTACTACTCGGAATGCCGGACTATCAGGGTTTGTCACTTAGGCTTTTATCTTTTGGGTTAATTTTATTTTGTCATACCATGCCAAATGATCGGGTTTGCCTTGTTGTATTGAATGAGCATCCTGAAACACGGCTGGTTTTTAAAAAATTTGAGTTCAAAATTCAGTTTTAGGTTTCCACAGTATGCATTTCAGAATGATTGAGTTGAAAATTTTGGAAGTACCGAGGCTGCAACAGAGACGAGGTCACATTGTTTTGGTTACACCAAAGTTGACTTGGTCTCTTCAAAGAGCTCATGGCACTGCAGAAATGTAGAATCGGTCTCACCGATTAGTATCTTTTGGTTGCATCAAAAAGTGTTTCAACTCCACATGATCTTCGAGGCTCCCAAGTGACATCTAACCAATCTAGGAGATACCAATCTCCAAAAGGTAATAAATGGTGTGTTGATACTGAACTACTTACTCTTGTGCTTCAAAAGATAGTCTCCTCGACACTCAATCACTCTCTCACAGATTTGGCTTGGGTATGAGAAGGATTGGAGTGGAAAGCAACTTGAGGGGGCTAGAAATCAAGGTTTAAATGGTTGGATGGGAATGCCTTGATCTCAACACATGACTAGGTGGTTCTCTCTCAGAAAATGAATGGTGGAAGTGTAGTTTCATTCCGATGGCCCTCTCTTACAGTAAGTGGGTGGAGGGGTATAAATAGCCTTCACCAAGAATCCAACCATTAAAACCTTTTGACTCAACTCGATGGCACTGAAACAAAAATCTCGGTGAGACCGACCTGTGTAAAATATTTGAACGTTGGGCTTTTCAGTGAGACCGAATGGAACAACTCGGTGGGACCAATGTGCGATGACCTAAGCAAGACTTCGTTTCGGTAATTCCGATCGAAACATCTCAGTAATTCCGAAATGATGTGAAAGGGTTACAGAAACTTGGTCAGTGCAAATCGGTGAGGCTAATCATCAGCTCGAAGGAATCGATGTTCTAGGGTTTGGCTATGGCACTGTCTAGGATCAACTCGATGCGTACGGATGCAGAAGTTTCAGTTGGACCGAGTTGGACTTTTAGGTTTTGGACAGATATGATTTGGAGAAGGTGGTTGAGAATTTTTGAAGCAATATCTTCAAGCAGTTGAGCAACTGAGTCATGTCAAAACATCACCCCCTTTAAATAGTATTGACTTTCCTATGTACTCAATGTGATCTTGGATCACTTAAGCCAAAATGTAGAGTCTTGAAGCTTTTGTAAATCCACGTTCTTAGCATTTCGAGGGGTCGACACTCTCATGTCCTTACCATGCCAACATTGAACTTTCCTGAAATCTATCTTTGAATAGGCATTAGTTTAATGACATATATGTTGTTATTAATTACCAAAACCAAGGAGTTTGTAAGGGCAAGGAGATCACCTATTTCATGAAGATCTATGCTAGTGAGTCTAGTCCTTTGTGGATAGAAGCCATGATGTCATAGACAAGGTTGCTTCTCCATGGACCCAACTACTTGTGATAGGCATTGGGATTTCTCTGAAGAGGAAGGGTGAAGTAGTATAGTAGCAGGAAGTATTTCCCCCAGTTAAGAACCAAGGTTTATCGAACCAATAGGAGATCCAACAAAATGACCTTTAGCAGTACCCACACACATAAGAGCAAATACTTGCACCTAATATGGGCAAGAGGGTGGTCAATCCCCTTGTACTTGGTAATTGCAAGGATCAAATATGATAGTAGGAGATATATAAATTACAAAACTAAATACAAGTAAATAAATTGCAGCAAGGAAATCAGGGTTTGAGCGATATGATTTAGATGGACCCAGGGGCCATAGCTTTAACTAGAGGCATATCTCTCAAGAACATAGCAAACAGTGCGTACACAAATTACTGTTGGCCAATTGATAAAAAAGCGCATAGTAATGATGTTATTCATGGCGTGATCGGTACTTAGAAATTATGTCAATGACAAGTAGACAGTTAAACTTACTGTGCCTACCACTATTACTCCACTTCGAGAGTGCTTCTATGTTTGCCTCTCTACGTATTAAGTTAATGACAAATAGAGTAATGCATGAAGTACTCGTGCTTGACAGCCCACACGTGCGGTGGCTCCCAGGACGAGGAGAAAATTTTACTACTCTCTCCGTTTACTCCTCGTCCCTACCTTGGTTAGAGAGATTATCATATTGTTTGAAATATATGTCTTTTAGTAGATTTCAATATGAACTACTAGTACATACTCCAAACACTGATGTATATAGACGTACTTTAGAGTGTAGATTCACTCATTTTGCTCTGTATGTAGTCCATATTGAAACGGACGTAATACTAGTATGCAGTCTCCCTCGCCCCTCGCCCCTTGACACTCGCTCGACCCTCGCCCACATGGTGGACGTATAGTAGTTCATTCGGTCTCAGATAGCCAGAACGATATATACTGCAGTACCATTATTGCTCGACTTCCCGAAGAGGTGAAGAGCCAAGCACAAGGTAAATATTTTGGAGATGCCAAGCGCAATGTTTATAGGAGAACGAGTAGTAGTAGTACGTACCAGTGGTACATACTGTATGAGGAAGAAGGCAACAAGATGTACGTTTTGCGTGACAGTCTCTTCTTACAGGACGTGCTAGACCTAGTGGACCTCATTCTTGCAATGGGAGTACTCCCTATCATAGATGGCACGATTCAGAGTGGTGGGCGGCGGGCATAATTCGGAGTTTCTTAGTCTTAAACCCCATGAAGAAGTCCCATCGAAAGGAATAGCCGTCCTCTACACGTGCTCCTATGTATAATGAGTAAATGAGTCAAAAAGAGAAAGAGAAAAAGTAAAAAAAATCACCAGCCTTAGATCCAGCCCTATTGTATCAGTGAATGATATTTCTACGTCGTGATTGACAAGGCTATATTATTAACCCTGCTACGGAGGTAGAAGCGGATTTTTATTTATTTGCAGAGGTAGCAGCGGATGGATATTCAATGAGGAGTGAGATGATGGCTGCTTCCTCGGTCAAACATAGAGAAAGGTCGGCCTCGTGATTTGACGACTTATTAGTCATTATTACTGCCTATACTCTTTGCCCATCTATAATAACCGTGTGGTATAGTAGTGGGCTATACTTTTAATAACCATGCTCGAAGAGAAGAGGTGCACGCACCCACGCACGTAGTACTAGTAGCACTCTTTGCGTCTTCCCCAACCACACACGTGACACGGTGGAGCTCATTTCTGTAAGATGATGTAGCCCACGTGATAATTTGACGCGTCTAGTAGTAGTTACTCACATATAAATAATGGAGGCTCGGGAACCACGCATGAATGGTGCCGCGCCATTTATAAATAAAGTTTTTTTCTTCAGTGGCACATACGCAATATAAATAGGTTCATCTGGAGAGAAAAGTAAACCGCTCCACTATATACATAGCCAGGACGCTTGCTGGGGTTGCTCTCTTCACACTCTCTCGCACAAAATGATTGTGGCCACGTCTCTAACATCCGGGCGGATCACGTCCACCGGGGGAAGGGGTGGATGCTTTGTGTAGATGCGGTCGCCATCGCCGACGGCGAAAACCCACTGTCGGCACGTCCCGATGAGGGGTCCCTGCCATTCTCTCTCACAAAGCCGGTGAGGTTGCCTTCGTCCCTTGCTCACTGTCGTGCTGTGGGTAGTTACCACCTCCCGCCGCCCTCCTCTAGGTTGAGCTATGTCCCGACATCCCTCGGGTACAACTTCCTTACAACCGGCTTGCACCACTGCCCCAGCTACCCACATCTCTCCATGTGGATATTTCTCTACTTCTTTGCCCCGCACATACCTCTACTAGCTTCTACTATATTTGTGATGAGTTTATATCTCATCAACTAGTACTAGTAATCTTATTCTAATCACGCTTATTCAATTTCTTTGCTACAGGGATGCTCATCTCGATTTTGGTGAAACTGAAAAAAATGATCCGATGGTCAAAGGGTTGCAAACTTCATTTCTTCGGAAGCTTCAAGGTTTGCCAGTAAATTAAAGCTTGGTTAGGGTTTAGGGTTCAAGGGCTAGGGACTGCATGGATCATTTTTTTCTTTAGCTGTCTCTGTTCCAAAATAAGTGTCAACTTTAGTAGTAGTACAACTTTGTACTAAATTTTGCATAAAGTTGACACACTTATTTTGGAACAGAGGGAGTACATATTGGCTATGATCTGTCAATCATTTAGATGCAATAGCATGCATGTTAGTCTACTTTGTATTTGATGAAATGTTGCAACGGGGAAACCTTGGACGCAAGATACATGAAACAGAAGCTGGAAGCTTCATAGCATTGTACAAATTTATCTCGCTGAGAAATTACAGTACATACTATACTACTATGTAAAGAGTTAGGTGTCGCACGGTGTCCAGAAAATATGGTGAGAGTGTGAGGTGGGCCATGTAATCACTGAGCCTGCGTGTTTTCACTGCTTTCACACTCCTCCACTGTAAGAATGGAGAAAATTGCAATCTAGTACCTCCTTTCGCTGAAGCGTGGGACATCCAATCGTACCGCCTCAGTAATAATGACCAATGAGCCATCAAATCACATAGACCCAGCAGTAAGTTGGACGGACGAAGCAACCATCACTCTTGAATCCGCTTCTCCCTTCAACGCAGGCGCTAGTGAGAGGTCGCGTCCGCTATACCCAGGCATGAATGCGGCACCGATTCTTTGGAGCGGCGCTGACCGTTTCGGGTGGGAAGCGCGCACGAGCGATGGAGGGGCTTCGGGTGGCCAGGCTGGTTAGGAGCGGGCATGGCAGCTGTTCTGACCGGACGCCCGGAAACGAGAGGATGCACCGACTCTCGCGGCTAAATCGTACACTACACACCATCTCTCCGTAGGAGTAGGACGATGTGTCGCTCTCTCTAACACACACACGCTGTTAAACACACACACGCACACACACACATAGATTCATAGAATAGGAATATCGTGCGAGTGCGAAGCCACATGAAGTGAGATACAAATGGAGTACGTACAAGAAGAGAAGAGGTGACGAATATTCCATCAAACCTGGACTGAGGAGTAGTACTCCCTCCGTCTAGGTGTTAAGTCATCTTACGAAAATCAAATATTCCCAAAATGTTTGGGCGTCATCCATTAACTTCGCATCTCAATCCCCTCCTAGCCTCGTTGCTAGCGAGTGTTGTTACTTACTCTGCATTGTTATCTCCCCCGGAAACCCAATGCATGGAGCGCAACTACGTGTTGATCAGTCAAGAAATTAAAGTCGGCTTGCATGCGAGTTAATACGTTGCCCTGCATGGTAGCTAAAACAACATCTCTTAATTGTTGTGATTAATTGTTGCGTTTAGAGACACAAATCAGGGCTTTGATTGGAGGAAGGACCGGTCAAGTTTCTCCTTCTCCTCCAATCTGCTTGCACCTTGGTCCCACTGCACCTTCTAACGTGACTTACACCTAGACGGAGGGAGTAGTACGAGATACGGTGGCACACTGACTTAGGTCGAATACAAGTGCCCGAAATTATTTGAAGAGAGCAAAGTGTACAAACTAAATAATTAAAATTGAATTTCTCATTTATTTTTCCGAAACGGAGGCAAAAGATTTGCCTCATCCACTAAATAAGAGGAGAATAGAGTTTCACAATTTGCAAGTGACCCTACAAATAAACACCATGGCAATTACTCTCAATACGCCCTAGTTTCTTAGCACCCGTTGTAACCCTTAGTACATATGGTGGAACACTGACTTAGGTCGAATACAAGTGCCCAAAATATTTAAAATTGGAGGATGGTACAGCCCACCTTTCCGATATTTTGACCGTGTGTGGTTCAGTTGTTGTTCACTTCGGAGGGTCGTGTACCACATGTGAACATTAGTAAGCGTGACCGGGAAGCGTGCAGCGTTAATTGCGAGTTGACTCCTTCGAGCGTTAAATTTTCTTCATGTATTAGCATTGCCCCTAGTATTTTTCTTCACTACGTTAAACAAAGAGTTTCGCTTCATGCACAATTTTAAAAGATTTTTATGGAGAGAAAAAGAAAACCACTCCATGTATATACACTGCAGCCTCAGCGCTTGTTTTCTAGGGTTTGCACTCTTCATACTCTCTCTCCACTATATATATACACGTTGGAGCCTCAACTCTTGTAGTTGCTCTCTTCACACTCCCTCACCCTCTCTAGATCTAAACAAGACTTCGTTGGCCTCTCTCGCTCTCTCTCCCCCCCCCTCACTGTTGGTCAAAGAGCTGGCATGATCTGTCCACCGGGAAGGGAAGGAGGCTTAACGCTATCGCCATCGGTGAGGGAGGGAATCCACTACCGGCGCAGCTGTTCTCTTTCACAAAGCGGCAGCACGGCAGGGCCTCTGACCCCTTCTTCCTTGCTGCCGTACATAGTGTGGGCAGATCGGCCTCCGGCCGCCCACTGAGCCACACCCCGAGAACTTTAAGTTATAATTTACTTATTCCACATGCATTGCTCTAGCGGCATGTGGGATTTTTCCGCTTCTGCACTCGAATCTAGGTGTTGGATCAAATAGGAAAGTAGTGCGGAAAGTTGTATAGCATGAATATAGGACGTGGTTCAAAGAGGAAAGGAAGGGGGGAAGTAGTGGGGAAAGTTGTATAGCATGAATCTAGGACGTGGTTCAAAGAGGAAAGGAAGGGGGAAAGTAGTACAGACCAGCTATCCAGCATCTACGTTGGTCGAAAAGTGAAAACAATGACAAACACAGTATGCACATCTGTAACAAACTGATCTTTTTGGTTTGGGGGACAAGGCTGTAGAGTTTGAGCAGGACTAGATTTGCTGCCCTCACATAGGGAAAGGTGTCTAAAGATAAATAAACTAGGACCAACACAAATATGCTCCTTGGTTGTTCGTTATTTGTTGCAACAGACTATGCATCACCCCTTTATACATCGGTAGATGCACATGGTGCTGGTGCGTCCACTGTCCCGTGCAACTCTTTAGCTGTTGTTAATCTAAGGCCCTGCTTGGTTAAAAAGTCCTAGGACTTTTTTTAGTCCCAACTAAAAAGTCCCTAGTCCCTACCTGCTTGGTTCCAGGGACTAAACATGGACTAGAGGTTATTAAATGACATGCTAAAACACCATTTTACCCCTAGTAATGAAATAATAGAGATAAGGTGTGATGCGGGGCAGGGGCAACTGTTGAGAAAAGTCACATAAAGCTCTCCCTTAGGGTCTTCTTTCTTTAGTCCCAAATGCCCACTTTTAGTCCATAAAAGTCCCTCCTGTTTGGTTTAGATGGGACTAAAAGGGACTTTTTATAGTCCCTACACCAAAAAGTCCCTGTAAACAAACACCCTCTAATAACGCCGCTGGAAAATTGAAGCAATGCCACAGTTAAAAGCAAATTACATGTTTAACAAATTTTATTGTTAATATAATCTCTCTGTTAATATGAATCAATGCCACCATTTGATAAATGCTACTGTCTTGCTTTCTTTCACATTTAGATAAGTCAGATGCTTCTTTTTGTTGGCTTCTGTGTCATCCACCGTTATTGACCAATAGTTGTTTCCTTTGCACCTCTCTGGAAACATGCTTATCTACTTCACCTAGTTGCTATTGTGACCTTTTTTTGCACTGCACAAAAAACTTTTGTTTTAAGAGTGTTTTGTGCAGTTCAACAAAAATGTCACACCGACAACGTTGCTTGATTGCTTGATCTTAGTGGAACCGCACAAGAGGAGATCTGACTTCCTATCTGTGTTGGCAAATTTATTTGAGATCTTCTTCTTGTGAGATTTTTGAAATCCGCGTCATGAGAGATCAGTACTAGCCTTCTTTCACATGATTGTGCAGTGTGCTTCCATATGTTGTGCTACTTATACGGTAATGTTGCTTGATTTTAGTGAACTGCATAAATGGAGACAAGACTTCCAATCTGTATGTGCACCGCAATACCCCATTGAGGAAAGATAAGGATATTTCACAACTGTTGGCCTGTATTTTGCCACTTTCATCAGAAAATTAGTGTTGTTTTTTAGTGCCATACTTGTGCTCCCTAATTTACATGCCAAATCTTGCATTGAAGGCGAAGCTTGTCTGTTATTGAACCAAGTGATGAAGGGGAAGAACAAGCGGAAGAAAAACAAAAATCAACTCCCGGTGCTGTAATGAAGCACTGGAACTGTGATGACACAAGTAATGATATAGTTTAGCATCTTAATTTATTGCTATGGCTGGAACGAGCAATTGTTTTGGAACTGATTTGATGCCACTCTTAATGCAATATGTAATTATCTCTACTTGTGCAAACAGGGATCTTCTTTGAAGATAACATATATTTTAGTGAAACTACACAAGAAGGTGTTGGAAACATTAAACTAATCGACGACTATATAGTAAGCATGGCAACCATAGTAGATAACAACATATGGTTCCGAAGAAGTGTCTGATCTCTATGCTCTACCCAATAAGCCTCCTGACAAAGGTTGGTACTTGCCCATAGATTTCATCCATATGATTGAGCTTTGTCATCTCTATTGGTGTTGTGCTACTGTTTAGATACTGTCATGAGAAAGTGGTATTGTCCTTGAGAAGTGCTTCATTTGTGTTGTTTTAAATATTTCCTTTCCTTTTTTCGAGCAAACATGGATGCTAGCATTTAGTTGTCCTCTTGTCTTTGCACAACAGGATCATCCTCCTCTGAAGAAGAATATGGAGTACGTGAAGTGCCTAGTTCCCATTTATGCCAGGATAAAGAAGCCAAGCCTCTCTCTTAAGAAGGGAGCAGTTGAAGGATGGTTACATTCTTGCCCACAAGAACAAACTAACTTCAGCTCAGAAGGACTCACGGATCTCCATCTTTGTTGCTGTGATGGCCAATACAGTGTTGTGTTAGGATTCCTGCCGGTGAGTTCCATTTTTTTAAATGTGTGCTCTGCATGGATCATGTAGGTTGCATGTTTAAACTGTCAATTCATAGTAAAGTTTGCTTTATACTAATCACTTCTTTTGTATTTGTGCAAACAGGGGTGCTCAGCTTGATTTCAATGGGAACTGCACAAAATGTTCATGAATACATCGAATCATTCATTTCCACCACAAGAAAGGAGGTGCCGATATGTTCAAGGCGTTGCAACATATAAAGGTGAAATCATACAAGCTACGCGCGAATTTGGTTGATTTTGGTGGAACTGCACAGGGTGCCATGCCAATGTCCGAACTGATAGCAAACCCTGCCCATTCCACAATTGTAGGCATTTGATATTTTGGAATGGGAAAACCTTGTCAAAGTTTGCTCATTGATGTACGCAAAACAACACACATTTGACATTTTGGAATGGGACAACCTTGTCTTTGCTCATTGATGTTAGCAAGAGGACATGCATTTGATATTTTTGAATGGGACGCCCTTTGCTGTCAGCAGCATCGATCGATTTTTCTTTATTCTTTAGTTGTGAAGTAAATATTGGCTCTGACATGTGAATCGCTGAGATGCATAATCATCGATTGTTTTGAATGTTCTCTATGAATTGCCAGGCCTGTGTGTTTGATTGCAATGTACAGGAACGCTAAAAAGCTGCTCAAACTCTTTGTACTCCCTCTGTTCCTTTTTACTTCGCATATTAGATTTCTTTCAAGTCAGTTGATTTTACATTGTGAATGTTCATACTTTATTCTATAAGATTAGTCAAAGTAGAGATACTTTGACTTCAGACAGAACTTATATGCAGACTAAAAAGGACCGGAGGGAGTACATGTGAAACTGCTGCAAACGAGGTGATCACCCTAGGAATAATGCTAGTACGTATTGTTTTGCATGTTCATCCAATGCCAGTGATACAAGAATTCGAACTAATCGAAATAAATTCATTCATACACGGTCGAATTTCATATAAACATGTCAGATTTCATTATTCAACTAAAAAGGGGTGCGCTGGAGGTATAATTAATTAACCGAAGCTACCCACCCATGTCCGGCTGAGCCAAACAGAAGCTTGTTCTCCAGCACAGCTCTCCGACTCCACGTTGCCGCCAAGAAGCTAATCGGCCGTCAATGGTCAACCCGCCTAGCTTGGCTTCAACCCGAGGGTAGCAGCGGTGGCCTTACTTGGACCCGAGCGGCGGCGACCTACCGTGTTCTACTCTTCCTCGTTTTCTGTGTGGCGCGGCCTCGTTGGCAGCGGGGCGGGGCCTCGACGGAGCCGGCGATGTGAAGGAAATATTCCCTAGAGGCAATAATAAAGTTGTTATTTATATTTCCTTATATCATGATAAATGTTTATTATTCATGCTAGAATTGTATTTACCGGAAACTTAGTACATGTGTGAATACATACACAAAACAGAGTGTCCCTAGTATGCCTCTACTTGACTAGCACGTTAATGAAAGATGGTTATGTTTCCTAACCATAGACATGTGTTGTCATTTGATGAACGGGATCTGAAAGGATCGAGAAGAGGTGTCTTGAGGGGGGTGAATAGACCCTTAGCAAGAAAAGTGGCAGTTTTTTATTCTTTAAGTTGAAGTGCAGTTTTAGCACATGTTTAAACATTCACAATACATATCAAGCAAGCATGATAAGAGTATATGAGCAGCGGAAAGTAAAGCATGTAAATTGCAAGAATGTAAAGGGATGGGATTGGAGTGTGCAATTGGAGACTCGGAGATTTTTATCCGTGGTTCCGATAGATGGTGCTATCGTACATCCATGTTGATGGAGACTTCAACCCACGAAGGGTAATGGTTGCGCGAGTCCACGGAGGGCTCCACCCACGAAGGGTCCACGAAGAAGCAACCTTGTCTATCCCACCATGGCCGTCGCCCATGAACGAGTTGCCTCAGTAGGGTAGATCTTCACGAAGTAGGAGATCTCCTTGCCCTTACAAACTCCTTGTTCAACTCCACAATCTTGACGGAGGCTCCCAAGTGACACCTAACCAATCTAGGAGACACCACTCTCCAAAAGGTAATAGATGGTGTGTTGATGATGAACTCCTTGCTCTCGTGCTTCAAATGATAGTCTCCGCAACACTCAACTCTCTCTCATAGGATTGGATTTGGTGGAAAGATGACTTGAGTGGAAAGCAACTTAGAGAAGGCTAGAGATCAAGATTTATGTAGTTGGAATGGAATATCTTGACCTCAACACAAGTGTAGGTGGTTCTCTCTCAGAAAATGTATGTTGGAAGTGTAGGCATGTTCTGATGGCTCTCTCCACGAATGAAGAGTGGGTGGATGGGTATATATAGCCTCCACACAAAATCTAACCGTTACACACAAATCACCAAACTTGGTGGGACCAAGCTATAAAACTCGGTCGGACCGATTTGGTTCATAATGTGACCGTTAGGATTTTCGGTGGGACCGACATGATCAACTCGATGGGACCGATTTCATTAGGGTTAGGGCATAACGTAATCTCGGTGAGACCGATTACACAAACTCGGTGGGACCGATTTTGGTAATAAGCTAACCAGAGAGTTGGTCAGGCAAACTCGGTGGGACCCATTCGCTCATCTCGGTTGGACCGAAACGTTACGAAAGGGAGACAGAGAGTTTGCATTGCAAACTCGGTGGGACCGATCGCATATCTCGGTGAGACCGAGATTATTGCAATAGGCAACAGAGAGTTTGCAATCCCGTCTCAGTGATACCGAGATCCCTATCGGTGAGACTGAATTGATTAGGGTTTCTGGCAGTGGCTATGTCAAGAGAACTCGGTGGGGCCGAGTTTGACTTTTGGTTTGGGACATATGTGGATGTGAGAAAATGGTTAAGGGCTTTGGAGCATATCAGTAAGCACTTTGAGCAAGCAAGCCATTAAGCAACTCCTCATCCCCTCTTAATAGTATTGGCTTCCCTATGGACTCAATGTGATCTTGGATCACTACAAAGAAAAATGTAGAGTCCTGAGCTTTGAGCTTGAGCCAATCCTTTGTCCTTATCATCTCGAAAGGGTTCCACATCCTCTAGTCCATGCCACTCCATTGTTGAACTTATCTGAAGCATACTAAATGAAAGCATTAGTCCAACAAGAGATATGTTGACATTAATTACCAAAATCACCCAGGGAGCACTTGTGCTTTCAATCTCCCCATTTTTGGTAATTGATGACAACATACATCAAAGCTTTAGATAAAGATATAGAGAATAACAAGTAAAGCTTTGGAAAGACATGTAACATGCATAGGCTCCCCCTACATGTATGCAATCATGTAAATATGGAATATAGGAGCATGTGAATGCATAAGCATGACAGAGTAAGCAATGTGTTACATGTATATTGGCTATATGCATCAGAGCAAATGATGTGAGTATAGGAAATGTACCTTCATGCTCATGAGTCCTTGTTGCAAACAGTATGTACATCAGCAAGAAATCCTCATGCACATGACTGTGATGCATATACTTACCTTGTGGTCTTGAGTTGGCTTAGGAAGGAATGAACCTGAGTAAACAAGGTTAGATAACACAGATATATCTACTAGCCAGAGCAAACAAAAGAAACCACAAGAGTACCAAGACTGGGATGACATGTAGAGAGTGAGTACTGAGTACTCTATTGGATATAGACATGTCCCTAAAGGTAAAGATATGCAATGAATTCAAAGATTTTCTTCCCTTAGATGTCTTGCTCCCCCTGAATCTTGTATGGGATACTGGGAGAAGATAGGGAACAGAAAATCAGAGCAAAGAAAATCAGAGAAAATGCAAACAACCAAATATGATCATGTCTTTCCCCTCTTAAAGACATGTGACTTCTCTCCTCTTGAACACCAAGCATATGGGGCCTTTGATGTGATTCCTCTTTCTCCCTGTTGAAGAACTCTCTCCCCCTATCAAAGTGATTAAGCTTTGATGTGATCTCTCTCCCCCCTTTGACATCAATTTCCAAGAAGGGATCTTCTAGAGTGAGAGTCAAAATAGGTTTGGTCCTTGAGACACAGAGCAAAGCAGCATAGAGAAGATGATGCTGGTAGAGGACAAGAATCATCGAGTGGAGCTGGAGCAAAAATGCAGGATCAAGTGGCAAGTTGTCTTTTCTGCAGTGAAATCGGGCACCGAGTTGTGTGCTTCAGTTGCACCGAAAGGATTCGGTTGGACCGAAAGCAACAGACCGGTGGGACCGAGTTCATCACAGAGAAAACACTTGTCACCTCAGCTCACTAGGCAAATAAGATCTCACAAGGATTTGCAAGGAATTAACTAAAGGATTTGCAATGAATTGGATGCAGGGAATGCGGAACAAAAATTAAAAAGAAAGGAAGTCTAGATGAAGTTTTTTTTGAAAGGGGAAACAAATATGCATGAGACAAATGCAAGAGCACGGAGAAACACAAGAGAACTTCATCTAGAATTGGTCGGCGACAAAGTCACCTATGTTAGAGTATATTGACTTAGGAGTCAAGTGAGGGCACTTGATCATAGGTCATACTCATCATTTAAGCTCAAAATGGGGTTACCATTTTTCGTTTAAGCATCTTGATGTATTCACATCTTGTTGAGTTTCTTTGACCCATGACTTGCAGTAAAGCTTCTCCAAGATGGAATAACATACCTTGGGTGGTGGTGTTGATCTTGATCATGTAGTTTAACTTGTGTGGGTTGCTCAAGGTTGATGTAGCTCATCAAGAGTCGGGAGCACCACTTGGAATTTGAGTTCATCTACCTACATGGGTTAGTTTTGCAAGGAAGAGCACTTGTGTATCCAAAATGACAATCATAAAACTTAATATAGAATTTGTCAAAGGATATGTTTGAAGAGTTTCATGCTTCCTTGTTTTCAACCACCATTGTGTAGAGACTTGGTGATGTAGAGATTGCTCAAGATGTGAGTGAGTTGCAATCTCATGGATTTAGATTCATCCAAGTACCTACAAGGGTTAGATAGCATGCAAGGGTGCAAGTATATCCAAGACATATAAATAGCATCATGAAAGAAATATCAAGGATTAGTCAAAGGCTCATGCCTTGCATGTATCCAAATAGAGTTCCTACTCCAAGTTTGAAGCATCAATGATGTTCAATTCTCCTCTCAAACGGCAAAAAACTTTCTCATAAAGTGGTTTGTTGAATATATCCGCCAATTGCTTATCGGTACGAACATGCTTAAGATCAATGTCCCCTTTAGCAACATGATCTCGAATGAAATGATGACGAACTTCAATATGCTTGGTTCGAGAATGTTGCACGGGATTGTGAGCAATCTTAATAGCACTCTCATTGTCACAAAGCAATGGAACGTGTTTCACATATATCCCATAATCTTTAAGAGTTTGGGTCATCCAAAGAAATTGACCACAACATGAACCAGCGGCAATGTATTCCGCTTCGACGGTGGATAAGGATACCGAGTTTTGTTTCTTGGAGGACCAAGACACAAGAGATCTACCAAGAAATTGACAAGTACCCGAAGTGGACTTTCTATCAACCTTGTCTCCAGCATAGTCCGAATCGGAGTAGCCGACAAGATCAAAAGAAGACCTCTTAGGATACCAAATGCCAAAATTTGGTGTATGTATTAAGTATCTCACTATCCTTTTCACAGCCTTAAGATGACATTCTTTAGGGGCCGCTTGATATCATGCACACATGCACACACTTAGCATAATATCGGGACGAGAGGCACATAGATATAACAATGAACCAATCATAGAGCGGTAAACTTTTTGATCAACTGGTTCACCATCTTTGGTCAAATCAAGATGTCCACTAGTAGGCATGGGTGTATTCATACCTTTGCATTCTTGCATATTGAACTTCTTGAATAAGTCCTTGGTGTACTTTGTTTAAGAAACAAAGGTACCTTCCTTAGTTTGCTTGATTTGCAAACCAAGAAAGAATTTGAGTTCACTCATCATAGACATCTCAAACTTCTCCGACATTAGCTTTCCAAACTTCTCACTAAAATGAGGGTTAGTCGAACCAAATATAATATCATCAACATAAATTTGGCACACAAATAGTTCTCCATTAACCCTTTTAGTAAAAAGAGTAGACTCTATTTTTCCAATTTCAAAGCCTTTTTGAATAAGGAACTTGGTCAAGCATTTATACCACGCTCTAGGAGCTTGTTTGAGACCATAAAGAGCTTTGTGAAGTTTGTAAACATGATTAGGTTTCTTAGGATTGACAAAGCCGGGAGGTTGCTTAACATAAACTTCCTCCTCAATCTCACCATTTAGAGAAGCACTTTTAATGTCCATTTGGTACAAGGTGATATCATGGTGATTAGCATAAGCAAGTAAGATGTGAATGGACTCAAGTCTAGCAACGGGGGCATATGTCTCACCATAGTCCACACCTTCGATTTGAGTGTAGCCTTGGGCGACGAGACGTGCTTTGTTGTGAACTACTTTTCCATCTTCATCTTGCTTGTTGAGAAACACCCATTTGGTACCAATGATGTTGTGGTTGTTGTCGGGCTTCTCGACCAATGTCCACACTTGGTTTCTCTCAAAGTTGTGTAGTTCTTCATGCATGGCGTTTATCCAATCCGGATCTTCCAAAGCTTCTTCAACCTTCATAGGTTCAATTCTAGAGATGAATGAATAATGTTCACAAAAATTAGCCAAACGAGTTTTAGAGCGAGTGATTCTCCCGGTTTGGATATCATTGTAGATTTGCTCGACGGGATGGTCTTTGGCGACTCTTGCTCGAACTCGTGGGAGCTTTTGCTTTGGTCGGGGTGGAACATCTTCTTCATCTTGTCCTTCTTCTTGGCCTTCTTCATTGTTGATGTTGTCGTTCTCTTGTCGTGGTGGAGAGGGAGTTTGATGAGGTTCATCTTGGTGTACTTCCTCGTTTTCTTCATCTTGGTGTGTCCCACTCGTGGATGCTTCCATGTCGACTCTTGGTTCACCTTGTCGTGAGGTGGAAGCTTCCACTTGGACGGACGAGGTACTCTCCTTCACCTCCGTTGGACGAATCTTGCCAATAGACAAGTCTTGGATTGCTTCCGAAGGGTCTTTGTCTCCTACATCAATTGGCAATTGCTCTACTTGTGAGCTGTTAGATTCATCAAACTTCACATCTACCATCTCTTCAACCTTTTGGGTGAAACTGTTGTAGACACGGTAAGTGTGAGAGTTTGAGCCATAACCAACTAGCAAACCTTCATGAGATTTAGGAGCAAATTTAGAATGACGATGCTTATCAAGAATGTAGCACTTTGAGCCGAATACTTGAAAGTATCCAACTTGGGGTTTGTTACCGGTGAGGAGCTCGTATGCCGTCTTGCCGAGTAGCTTGTGAAGATACAAACGATTTGTTGCATGATGATACATCTCCAACGTATCTATAATTTTTGATTGCTCCATGCTATATTATCCTCTGTTTTGCACATTATTGGGCTTTATTATTCGCCTTTATATTGTTGTTTTTTGCCTATTTCAGAGTTTCGCGGAAAAAGAATATCAAACGGAGTCCAAACGGAATGAAACTTTCGGGAACGTGATTTTTGGAACGAACAAGATCCAGGAGACTTGGACCCTACGTCAAGAAACAAAGGAGGCCATGAGGTAGGGGGCGCGCATACCCCCCAGGGCGCGCCCTCCACCCTCGTGGGCCCCCTGTTGCTCCACCGACGTACTCCTTCCTCCTATATATACCTACGTACCCCCAAACGATCAGATACGGAGCCAAAAACCTAATTCCACCGCCGCAACCTTCTGTACCCACGAGATCCCATCTTGGGGCCTGTTCTGGAGCTCCGCCGGAGGGGGCATCGATCACGGAGGGCTTCTACATCATCACCATAGCCCCTCCGATGAAGTGTGAGTAGTTTACCTCAGACCTTCGGGTCCATAGTTATTAGCTAGATGGCTTCTTCTCTCTTTTTGGATCTCAATACAATGTTCTCCCCCTCTCTCGTGGAGATCTATTCGATGTAATCTTCTTTTGCGGTGTGTTTGTTGAGACCGATGAATCGTGGGTTTATGATCAAGTTTATCTATGAACAATATTTGAATCTTATGAATTTTGTTATGTATGATTGGTTATCTTTGCAAGTCTCTTCGAATTATCAGTTTGGTTTGGCCTACTAGATTGATCTTTCTTGCAATGGGAGAAGTGCTTAGCTTTGGGTTCAATCTTGCGGTGTCCTTTCCCAGTGACAGTAGGGGCAGCAAGGCACGTATTGTATTGTTGCCATCAAGGATAACAAGATGGGTTTTTATCATATTGCATGAATTTATCCCTCTACATCATGTCATCTTGCTTAAGGCGTTACTCTGTTTTTATGAACTTAATACTCTAGATGCATGCTGGATAGCGGTCGATGAGTGGAGTAATAGTAGTAGATGCAGGCAGGAGTCGGTCTACTTGTCTCGGACGTGATGCCTATATACATGATCATACCTAGATATTCTCATAACTATGCTCAATTCTGTCAAATGCTCAATAGTAATTTGTTCACCCACCGTAAAATACTTATGCTCTTGAGAGAAGCCACTAGTGAAACCTATGGCCCCGGGGTCTATCTTCATCATATTAATCTTCCAACACTTAGTTATTTCCTTTACTTTTTACTTGATTTTATTTTACTTTGCATCTTTATCATAAAAATACCAAAAATAATATCCTATCATATCTATCAGATCTCACTCTCGTAAGTGACCGTCAAGGGATTGACAACCCCTTATCGCGTTGGTTGCGAGGATTTATTTGTTTGTGTAGGTGCGAGGGACTCGCGCGTAGCCTCCTACTGGATTGATACCTTGGTTCTCAAAAATTGAGGGAAATACTTACGCTAATTTGCTGCATCACCCTTTCCTCTTCAAGGGAAAACCAACGCAGTGCTCAAGAGGTAGCACATGACAAGCTGTCTCAACCGCTTCTGCCCAAAAGTGTTTTGGAGTTTTGTACTCATCAAGCATCCTTCTTGCCATCTCAATAAGAGTCCAGTTCTTCCTCTCAACAACTCCATTTTGTTGAGGCGTGTATGTAGCCGAGAACTCATGTGAAATCCCTTCTTCGTCAAGAAAAGTATCCACATTTGCGTTCTTGAACTCCGTTCCGTTGTCGCTCCGAACCTTCTTGATCTTCACTTCAAATTGATTTTGGGCCTTCCTAGCGAAGTTTTTGATATCAATGAGTCTCTCAAAGCCATGAGAATTTCCATTGATGATCGCAAAGAAAGAACCGCCAGGATGCGTGCTAAGAAAGATTGCTTTATGAAAGCGTGTTCTTCAAATTTCTATGAAAATAAAGATGAAGATCTAAAAGTTATTGATGTGTCCCCTATTAAATCTTTGTTTTGCAATACGAATCTTGATAATGATGGGACTGAATATGATCCACCTTTACCTAGAAGGCGTTCCAAAAATTCGGAGTTTTTAGATCTTGATGCTAAAATTGATAAAAGTGGGATTGAAGAAATCAAAACCCTAGATGTTAATAAACCCACTATTTTGGATTTCAAGGAATTTAATTATGATAATTGCTCTTTGATAGATTGTATTTCCTTGTTGCAATCCGTGCTAAATTCTCCTCATGCTTATAGTCAAAATAAAGCCTTTACCAAACATATCGTTGATGCTTTGATGCAATCTTATGAAGAAAAGCTTGAGTTGGAAGTTTCTATCCCTAGAAAACTTTATGATGAGTGGGAACCTACTATTAAAATTAAGATTAAGGATCATGAGTTCTATGCTTTATGTGATTTGGGTGCTAGTGTTTCCACTATTACCAAAACTTTGTGCGATTTGCTAGGTTTCCGTGATTTTGATGATTGCTCTCTAAACTTGCACCTTGCGGATTCCACTATTAAGAAACCTATGGGAAGAATTAATGATGTTCTTATTGTTGCAAATAGTAACTATGTGCCCGTAGATTTTATCGCTCTTGATATAGATTGCAATCCTTTATGTCCTATTATTCTTGGTAGACCTTTCCTTAGAACGATTGGTGCAATTATTGATATGAAGGAAGGGAATATTAGATTCCAATTTCCATTAAAGAAAGGCATGGAACACTTCCCTAGGAAGAAAGTTAAACTACCATATGAATCTATCACGAGAGCCACTTATGAATTGCCCACCAAAGATGGCAATACCTAGATCTATCCTTGCTTTTATGCCTAGCTAGGGGCGTTAAACGATAGCGCTTGTTGGGAGGCAACCCAATTTTATTTTTTGTTTTTTTGCTTTTTGCTTCTGTTTCGGAATAAATATTTGTTATAGCCTCGGGTTAGATGTGTTTTTATGTTTTACTTAGTGTTTGTGCCAAGTTAAACCTATAGGATCTTCTTGGATGATAGTTATTTGATCTTGCAGAAATTTCCAGAAACTTTCTGTTCACGAAAATAATTGTTAAAAATCACCAGAACGTGATAACATATTGATTCCAATTGTTTCTGATCAATAAACAAATTTCCTAGGTCGTCCTATTTTGGCTGATTTTGTGGAGTTCCAGAAGTTTGCGTTAGTTACAGATTACTACAGACTGTTCTGTTTTTGACAGATTCTGTTCTTCGTGTGTTGTTTGCTTATTTTGATGAATCTATGGCTAGTAAAATAGTTTATAAACCATAGAGAAGTTGGAATACAGTAGGTTTAACAGCAATATAAATAAAGAATGAGTTTATTACAGTACCTTGAAGTTGTGTTTTGTTTTCTTTCGCTAACGGAGGTCACGAGATTTTCTGTTAAGTTTTGTGTTGTGAAGTTTTCAAGTTTTGGGTGAAAGATTTGATGGATTATGGAACAAGGAGTGGCAAGAGCCTAAGCTTGGGGATGCCCATGGCACCCCCAAGATAATCTAAAGACACCATAAAGCCAAAGCTTGGGGATGCCCCGGAAGGCATCCCCTCTTTCGTCTACTTCCATCGGTAACTTTACTTGGAGCTATATTTTTATTCATCACATGATATGTGTTTTCCTTGGAGCGTCTTGTATTATTTGAGTCTTTATTTGTTAGTTTACCACAATCATCCTTGCTGTACACACCTTTTGAGAGAGACACACATGATTGGGAAATTATTAGAATACTCTATGTGCTTCACTTATATCTTTTGAGTTATATAGTTTTGCTCTAGTGCTTCACTTATATCTTTTAGAGCACGGTGGTGGATTTGTTTTATAGAAACTATTGATCTCTCATGCTTCACTTAGATTATTTTGAGAGTCTTAAAATAGCATGGCAATTTGCTTTAATTAATATCATGAGAAAATTGATGCTTGGTAATTGTTTTGAGATATAAAGGTGGTAATATCATAGTTGTGCTAGTTGAGTAATTGTGGAATTGAAAAATACATGTGTTGGAGTTTGTGATTCCCGTAGCATGCACGTATGGTGAACCGTTATGTAACGAATTCGGAGCATGAAGTATTTGTTGATTGTCTTCCTTTGTGTGGCGGTCGGGATCGCACGATGGTTAACTCCTACCAACCCTTCCCCTAGGAGCATGCGTAGTAGTACTTTGCTTCGAGGGCTAATAAATTTTTGCAATAAGTATATGAGTTCTTTATGACTAATGTGAGTCCATGGATTATATGCACACTTACCTTTCCGCAATTTTCTAGCCTCTTCGGTACCGCACATTGCCCTTTCTCACCTTGAGAGTTGGTGCAAACTTCGCCGGTGCATCCAAACCCCGTGATGATACGCTCTTTCACACATAAACCTCCTTATATCTTCCTCAAAACAGCCACCATACCTACCTATCATGGCATTTCCATAGCCATTCCGAGATATATTGCCATGCAACTTTCCACCGTTTCATTTATCATGACATGCTCCATCATTGTCATATTGCTTTGCATGATCATGTAGTTGACATCGTATTTGTGGCAAAGCCACCATTCATAATTCTTTCATACATGTCGCTCTTGATTCATCGCATATCCTGGTACACCGCCGGAGGCATTCATATAGAGTCATATTTTGTTCTAAGTATTGAGTTGTAATTCATGAGTTGTAAGTAAATAAAAGTGTGATGATCATCATTATTAGAGCATTGTCCCAAGTGAGGAAAGGATGATGGAGACTATGATTCCCCCACAAGTCGGGATGAGACTCCGGACTAAAAAAAGGCCATAAAAAAGGAGAAAAGGCCCAAATAAAAAAATGAGAGAAAAAGAGAGAAGGGACAATGTTACTATCCTTTTACCACACTTGTGCTTCAAAGTAGCACCGTGATCTTCATAATAGAGAGTCTCTCATTTTGTCATTTTCATATACTAGTGGGAAATTTCATTATAGAACTTGGCTTGTATATTCCAATGATGGGCTTCCTCAAATGCCCGAGGTCTTCGTGGCAAGCAAGTTGGATGCACACCCACTTAGTTTCTTTTTGAGCTTTCATACACTTATAGCATTAGTGCATCCGTTGCATGGCAATCCCTACTCCTCGCATTAACATCAATTGATGGGCATCTCCATAGCCCGTTGATTAGCCTCGTTGATGTGAGACTTTCTCTTTTTTTGTCTTCCCACATAACCCCTACCATTATACCTTATTCCACCATAGTGCTATATCCATGGCTTGCGCTCATGTATTGCGTAAGAGTTGAAAAGGCTGAAGCGCGTTAAAAGTATGAACCAATTGCTTGGCTAAAACCGGGGTCGTACATGATATGAATATTTTGTGTGGGGAAGATGGAGCATAGCCAGACTATATGATTTTGTAGGGATAACTTGCTTTGGCTATGTTATTTTGATAAGACATAATTGCTTAGTTAGTATGCTTGAAGTATTATTGTTTTTATGTCAACATTAAACTTTTATCTTGAATCATATCCAATCTGAACATTCATGCCACAATGAGAAGAATTATATTGAAATTATGCCAAGTAGCACTCCGCATCAAAAATTCTGTTTTTATCATTTACCTACTCGAGGACGAGCCGGAATTAAGCTTGGGGATGCTTGCTACGTCTCCAACGTATCTATAATTTTTGATTGCTCCATGCTATATTATCCTCTGTGTTGGACATTATTGGGCTTTATTATTCACTTTTATATTATTTTTGGGACTAACCTCTTAACCGGAGGCCCAGCCCAGAATTGCTGTTTTTTGCCTATTTCAGAGTTTCGCAGAAAAAGAATATCAAACGGAGTCCAAACGGAATGAAACCTTCGGGAACGTGATTTTTGGAACGAACAAGATCCAGGAGACTTGGACCCTACGTCAAGAAACAAAGGAGGAGGCCACGAGGTAGGGGGCGCGCCCTCCACCCTCGTGGGCCTCCTGTTGCTCCACCGACGTAGTCCTTCCTCCTATATATACCTACGTACCCCCAAACGATCAGATACGGAGCCAAAAACCTAATTCCACCGCCGCAACCTTTTGTACCCACGAGATCCCATCTTGGGGCCTGTTCCGGATCTCCGCCGGAGGGGGCATCGATCACGGAGGGCTTCTACATCATCACCATAGCCCCTCCGATGAAGTTTGAGTAGTTTACCTCGGACCTTCGGGTCCATAGTTATTAGCTGGATGGCTTCTTCTCTCTTTTTGGATATCAATACAATGTTCTCCCCCTCTCTCGTGGAGATCTATTTGATGTAATCTTCTTTTGCGGTGTGTTTGTTGAGACCGATGAATTGTGGGTTTATGATCAAGTTTATCTATGAACAATATTTGAATCTTCTGAATTCTTTTATGTATGATTGGTTATCTTTGCAAGTCTCTTCGAATTATCAGTTTGGTTTGGTCTACTAGATTGATCTTTCTTGCAATGGGAGAAGTGCTTAGCTTTGGGTTCAATCTTGCGGTGTCCTTTCCCAGTGACAGTAGGGGCAGCAAGGCATGTATTGTATTGTTTCCATCGACGATAACAAGATGGGGTTTTTATCATATTGCATGAATTTATCCCTCTACATCATGTCATCTTGCATAAGGCGTTACTCTGTTTTTATCAACTTAATTCTCTAGATGCATGCTGGATAGCGGTCGATGAGTGGAGTAATAGTAGTAGATGTAGGCAGGAGTCGGTCTACTTGTCTCGACGTGATGCCTATATACATGATCATACCTAGATATTCTCATAACTATGCTCAATTCTGTCAAATGCTCAACAGTAATTTGTTCACCCACCGTAAAATACTTATGCTCTTGAGAGAAGCCACTAGTGAAACCTATGGCCCCCGGGTCTATCTTCATCAAATTAATCTTCCAACACTTAGTTATTTCCTTTACTTTTTACTTTGCTTTTATTTTACTTTGCATCTTTATCATAAAAATACCAAAAATATTATCCTATCATATCTATCAGATCTCACTCTCGTAAGTGACCATGAAGGGATTGACAACCCCTTATCGCGTTGGTTGCGAGGATTTATTTGTTTGTGTAGGTGCGAGGGACTCGCGCGTAGCCTCCTACTGGATTGATACCTTGGTTCTCAAAAACTGAGGGAAATACTTACGCTACTTTGCTGCATCACCCTTTCCTCTTCAAGGGAAAACCAACGCAGTGCTCAAGAGGTAGCACATGACAAGCTGTCTCAACCGCTTCTGCCCAAAAGTGTTTTGGAGTTTTGTACTCATCAAGCATCCTTCTTGCCATCTCAATAAGAGTCCAGTTCTTCCTCTCAACAACTCCATTTTGTTGAGGCGTGTATGTAGCCGAGAACTCATGTGAAATCCCTTCTTCGTCAAGAAAAGTATCCACATTTGTGTTCTTGAACTCCTTCCGTTGTCGCTCCGAACCTTCTTGATCTTCACTTCAAATTGATTTTGGGCCTTCCTAGTGAAGTTTTTGAAGATCTTTTGGACCTGCGATTTATCATCAAGAAAGAACACCCACGTAAATCTTGAAAAATCATCGACTATGACTAGACCAAATGGGTTACCACCGAGACTCTTGTAGGCATTGGGACCAAAGAGATCCATGTGAAGTAGCTCGAGCGGTCTTCTCATAGTCATGATGTTCTTCACGGGGTGACTTCCTCCAACTTTTTTTCCTGCTTGACAAGCACTACAAAGTCTATCCTTGTCAAATATAACATCTTTTACTCCAAGGATATGATCACCTTTAATAAGCTTATCAAGATTTCGCATGCCCACATGACCTAACCTTCTATGCCACAACCAGCCTTTAGAAGATTTAGCAATTAAGCAAGTTCTAGGTTGATCCTTTTTAGTGAAATCAACAATGTAAAGATCACCTCTACGTATACCGGTAAAGACCATTTTATGATTGTCTCTACAAAACACTTGGCAGTCTACTTCAGTAAATAGGACATTGAAACCGAAATCAGCAAGTCTAGATACTGAAAGTAAATTGTACCCAAGAGATTCAACGAGCATGACATTTTGTATGGAGCTATCATGTGGGATGGCCACCTTACCGAGGCCAACCACCTTACCCTTTGAGTTATCACCAAAAGTGACATACTTTCGAGGGTCGTCGTTTTCAGCAAGCTCACGAAATATATCTTTGTCTCCGGTCATATGATCAGTACATCCACTATCAAGGACCCATTCCTTTCCTCCAGCCATGTAGCCATGAAGATTATCCATAAGACCAAAGTGTCTCATCGCATCATCAAGATCATAGTCACTATCATCATCCTCATCATAATATCCATGTTCAACATCGTCTTGTATTTGATCAATTCCTAGAGAGGGTAATTCATTAGATAAATGATCATCACAATGGTCATCTTTATGAATTCCAATAGCTTCGGAGATGATATTGCTAATGATTCCAACATCTCCTTTGGCACGCATGAGATTGGTAAGCTCAAATAGACAATCACCAAACTTAGGATCACTGGAATTCATCTCACTCAAGGCAATAGACTATATGGAGAATTTCGTCTAAGTTTTGCAAGGAATAGTTTGGAAATCTTTCCTCAAGAAATCTCCATATAGTGTAGGCACAATCAATAGTAGGCAAACATCCAATCAAGTTTCTAGGCAAGCCTCTAGTGATAAGATTAACAGTTCTAAGGTTGCGGATCATGTCAATAGACTCATCAAGGGTAGGATGCAAAGGATCAACATGAGGTGCACAAGGGCTAGTAATGTACTTGTTCAAATGATATTCATTGAAAATCTCAAGCATCTCATTTTTTCCACTCATGAAAGAACTCTCCATCAAGAATAGGCAATCTACGTCCCAACGTAGACTCATCCATCTTCCTCCAATGGTGATTAAACCAAAGCAATGGAGACCAAAGCTCTGATACCAATTGAAAGGATCGAGAAGAGGTGTCTAGAGGGGGGGTGAATAGACCCTTAGCAAGAAAAGTGGCAGTTTTAAATTTCTTTAAGTTGAAGTGGAGTTTTAGCACATGTTTAAACATTCACAATACATATCAAGCAAGCATGATAAGAGTATATGAGCAGCGAAAAGTAAAGCATGCAAATTGCGAGAATGTAAAGGGATGGGACTGGAGTATGCAAACGCAATTGGAGACTCGGAGATTTTTTATTCGTGGTTCCGATAGGTGGTGCTATCGTACATCCACCTTGATGGAGACTTCAACCCATGAAGGGTAATGGTTGCGCGAGTCCACGGAGGGCTCCACCCACGAAGGGTCCACGAAGAAGCAACCTTGTCTATCCCACCATGGTCGTCGCCCATGAAGGACTTGCCTCACTAGGGTAGATCTTCACGAAGTAGGCGATCTCCTTGCCCTTACAACCTCCTTGGTTCAACTCCACAATCTTGACGGAGGCTCCCAAGTGACACCTAACCAATCTAGGAGACACCACCCTCCAAAAGGTAATAGATGGTGTGTTGATGATGAACTCCTTGCACTTGTGCTTCAAATGATAGTCTCCCCAACACTCAACTCTCTCTCATAGGATTGGATTTGGTGGAAAGATGATTTGAGTGGAAAGCAACTTGGGGAAGGCTAGAGATCAAGATTTATGTGGTTGGAATGGAATATCTTAACCTCAACACAAGTGTAGGTGGTTCTCTCTCAGAAAATGTATGTTGGAAGTGTAGGCATGTTCTGATGGCTCTCTCCACGAATGAAGAGTGGGTGGAGGGGTATATATAGCCTCCACACAAAATCTAACCGTTACACACAAATCACCAAACTCGGTGGGACCGAACTATAAAACTTGGTCGGGCCGATTTGGTTCATAATGTGACTGTTAGGATTTCCGGTGGGACCGACATGATCAACTCGGTGGGACCGATTTCATTAGGGTTAGGGCATAATGTAATCTCGGTGAGACCGATTACACAAACTCGATGGGACCGATTTTGGTAATAAGCTAACCAGAGAGTTGGTCAGGCAAACTCGGTGGGACCGTTTCGCTCATCTCGGTTGGACCAAAAACGTTACGAAAGGGAGACAGAGAGTTTGCATTGCGAACTCGGTGGGACTGATCGCATATCTCAGAGAGACCGAGATTATTGCAATAGGCAATAGAGAGTTTGCAATCCCATCTCGGTGATACCGAGATCCCTATCGGTGAGACCGAATTGATTAGGGTTTCTGGCAGTGGCTATGTCAAGAGAACTCGGTGGCGCCGGATAGAAATTTTCGGTGGGGCCAAGTTTGACTTTTGGTTTGGGACATATGTGGATGTGAGAAAATGGTTGAGGGCTTTGGAGCATATCACTAAGCACTTTGAGCAAGCAAGCCATTAAGCAACACCTCATCCCCTCTTAATAGTATTGGCTTTCCTATGGACTCAATGTGATCTTGGATCACTAAAAAGAAAAATGTAGGGTTCTGAGCTCTGAGCTTGAGCCAATCCTTTGTCCTTATCATCTCGAAGGGGTTCCACATCCTCTAGTCCATGCCACTCCATTGTTGAACTTATCTGAAGCATACTAAATGAAAGCATTAGTCCAACAAGAGATATGTTGACATTAATTACCAAAATCACCCAGGGAGCACTTGTGCTTTCAGGATCACATCATTAGAGAATGATGTGATGGACCAGACCCATCTGTTAGCTTAGCATAATGATCGTTAAGTTTTATTGCTATTGCTTTCTTCATGACTTGTATATATTCCTCTGACTATGAGATTATGCAACTCCCGAATACCAGAGGAACACCTTGTGTGCTATCAAACGTCACAACATAACTACGTGATTATAAAGATGCTCTACAGGTGTCTCCGAAGGTGTTTGTTTGGTTGGTATAGATCGAGATTAGGATTTGTCACTCCGTGTATCGGAGAGGTATCTCTGGGCCCTCTTGGTAATGTACATCACTATAAGCCTTGCAAGCAATGTGACTAGTGAGTTAGTTACGGGATGATGCATTACGGAACGAGTAAAGAGACTTGCCGGTAACGAGATTGAACTTGGTATGATGATACCGACAATCGAATCTCGGGCAAGTAACATGCCGACGATAAAGGGAATAACGTATGTTGTTATGCGGTTTGACCAATAAAGATCTTCATAGAATATGTAGGAGCCAATATGAGCATCCAGGTTCCGCTATTGGTTATTGACCGGAGATGTGTCTCGATAACGTCTACATAGTTCTCGAACCCGTAGGGTCCGCACACTTAACGTTCGATGACGATTTGTATTATGAGTTATGCGTTTTTGATGACCGAAGTTTGTTCGGAGTACCAGATGAGATCACGGACATGACGAGGTGTCTCGAAATGGTCGAGAGGAAAAGATTCATATATTGGAAGGTTGTATTCGGACATCGAAATGGTTCCGAGTGATTCGGGTATTTTTCCGAGTACCGAGGGGTTACTGGAACCCCTCAGGGGAATATTGGGCCTACATGGGCCATAGGGGAGTGGGGAGGCAGCCCACAAGGGGTGGACGTGCCCCTCCCTATAGGGAGTCCGAATTGGACTAGGGAGGGCCCCCCCCTTTCCTTCTCCTCTTCCTCTCCCTTCCCTCTTTCCCCCCTCGGGAAAAGGAAAGGGAGTCCAACTAGGATTGGGAGTCCTAGTTGGACTCCCCCCTTTGGCGCGCCCCCTAGGCCGGCCGCCTCCTCCCCTCTTCCTTTATATACGGGGGTGGGGGGCCCCCAGAGGCACTCCAAGATTTGTCTTAGCCGTGTGCGGTGCCCCCCTCCACAGTTTACCACCTCGGTGATATTGTCGTAGTGCTTAGGCGAAGCCCTGCGCGCATCACATCTTCAACACCGTCACCATGCCGTCGTGCTGACGAAACTCTCCCTCGACCCTCTACTGGATCAAGTGCTCGAGGGACGTCATCGTGTTGAACGTGTGCTGAACACGAAGGTGCCGTACGTTCGGTACTTGGATCGGTTGGATCGTGAAGACGTTCGACTACATCAACCGCGTTAACATAATGCTTCCGCTTTCAGTCTACGAGGGTACGTGGGCACTCTCTTCCCCTCTCGTTGCTATGCATCTCCTAAATAGATCTTGTGTGATCGTAGGAATTTTTTTGAAATTGCATGCTACGTTCCCCAATAGTGGCATCCGAGCCAGGTCTATGTGTAGATGATATGCAAGAGTAGAACACAATGAGTTGTGGGTGATAATAATCATACTGCTTACCACCAACGTCTTACTTTGATTTGGCGGTATTGTTGGATGAAGCGTCCCGGACCGACATTACATGACCGCGTTCATGAGACTGGTTCTACCGACGTGCTTCGCACATAGATGGCTGGCGGGTGTTCGTTTCTCCAACTTAGTTGAATCGAGTTTGACTACGGCCGGTCCTTGTTGAAGGTTAAAACAGCACACTTGACGAAAAATCGTTGTGGTTTCAATACATAGGTAAGAACGGTTCTTGCTAGAAGCCCGTAGCAGCCACGTAAAACTTGCAACAACAAAGTAGAGGATGTTAACTTGTTTTTGGAGGGCATGTTGTGATGTGATATGGTCAAGACGTGATGAGATATAAATTATTGCATGAGATGATCATGTTTTGTAAAATTTATCGGCAACTAGCAGGAGCCTTATGGTTGTCGCTTTATTGTATGAAATGCAATCGCCATGTAATTGCTTTACTTTATCACTAAGCGGTAGCAATAGTCGTGGAAGCACCAGTTGGCGAGACGACAACGACACTACGATGGAGATCAAGGTGTCAAGCCGGTGACGATGGAGATCATGACGGTGCTTTGGAGATGGAGATTAAAGGCACAAGATGATGATGGCCATATCATGTCACATATTTTGATTCCATGTGATGTTTATCCTTTATGCATCTTATTTTGCTTAGTACGACAGTAGCATTATAAGATGACCCCTCACTAAATTTCAAGGTACGAGTGTTCTCCCTGAGTATGCACCGTTGCTACAGTTCGTCTTGCCGAGACACCACATGATGATCGGGTGTGATAAGCTCTACGTTCACATACAATGGGTGCAAGCCAGTTTTGCACGTGCAGAATACTCGGGTTAAACTTGACGAGCCTAGCATATGCAGATATGGCCTCGGAACACTAAGACCGAAAGGTCGAACGTGAATCATATAGTAGATATGATCAACATAGAGATGTTCACCATGGAAAACTACTCCATCTCACGTGATGATCGGACATGTTTTAGTTGATATGGATCACGTAATCATTTGGATGACTAGAGGGATGTCTATCTAAGTGGGAGTTCTTAAGTAATATGATTAATTGAACTTAATTTATCATGAACTTAGTCCTCATAGTATTTGCATATCTATGTTGTAGATCAATAGCTTGCGATGTAGCTCCCCGTTTATTTTTTGATATGTTCCTAGAGAAAAATAAGTTGAAAGATGATAGTAGCAATGATGCGGACTGGGTCCATGATCTGAGGATTATCCTCATTGCTGCACAGAAGAATTATGTCCTTGATGCACCGCTAGGTGATGGACCTATTACAGGAGCAGATGCAGACGTTATGAACATTTGGCAAGCTCGGTATGATGACTACTTGATAGTTTAGTGCGCCATGCTTTACGGATTAGAACCGGGACTTCAAAAATGTTTTGAACGCCACGGAGCATATGAGGTGTTCCAAGAGCTGAAATTGGTATTTCAGACTCATGCCCAAGTCAAGAGGTATGAGACCTTTGACAAGTATTTTTCCTACAAGATGGAGGAGAATAGCTCAACCAGTTAGCATGTGCTCAGAATGTCTGAGTACTACAATCGCTTGATCAAGGGGGAGTTAATCTTCCAGATAAGATACTGATTGAAAGAGTTCTCTAGTCACTATCACCAAGTTACTAGAACTTCGTGATGAACTATAATATGCAAGGGATGATGAAAACGATTCCCGAGCTCTTCGCGATGCTGAAATCGGCGAAGGTAGAAATCAAGAAAAGCATCAAGTGTTGATGGTTGACAAGACCACTAGTTTCAAGTAAAAGGGCAAGGGAATGAAAGGGAACTTCAAGAAGAATGGCAAGCAAGTTTTCACTCCCATGAAGAAACCCAAAGCTAGACCCAAGCCTGAAACTGAGTGCTTCTACTGCAAGGGAAACGGTCACTAGAAGCGGAACTGCCCAAAATACTTGGCGGATACGAAGGATGGCAAAGTGAACAAAAGTATATATGATATACATGTTATTGATGTGTACTTTACTAGTATTCATAGTAGCCCCTGGGTATTTGATACCGGTTCAGTTGCTATGATTAGTAACTCGAAACAGGAGTTACAAAATGAACATAGACTAGTTAAGGGCGAGGTGACGATGTGTGTTGGAAATGATTCCAAGGTTAATAAGATCACCATCGTATACTCCCTCTACCTTTGGGATTAGTATTGGAACTAAATAAATGTTATGTGGTGTTTGCTTTGAGCATGAATATGATTGGATCATGTTTATTGCGATACGGTTATTCATTTAAGTCAGAGAATATTTGTTGTTCTGTTTACATGAATAAAACCTTCTATGGTCTTACATCCAATGTAAATGGTTTACTGAATCTCGATCGCAGTAATACACATATTGATAATATTGATGCCAAAAGACGCAAAGTTAATAATGATAGTGCAACTTGTTTGTGGAACTGCCGTTTAGGTCATATTGGTGTAAAGCGCATGAAGAAACTCCATGCTGATGAGCTTTTGGAATCACTTGATTATGAATCACTTGATGCTTGCGAACCATGCCTCATGGGCAAGATGACCAAGACTCCGTTCTCCGGAACAATGGAGCGAACCACTGACTCATTGGAAATAATACATACTGATGTATGCGGTCCGATGAGTATTGAGGCTCGCGGCGGGTATCGTTATTTTCTGACCTTCACAGATCATTTGAGAAGATATGAGTATATCTACTTAATGAAACACAAGTCTAAAACATTTTGAAAAGTTCAAAGAATTTCGGAGTGAAGTGGAGAATCATCGTAACAAGAAAATAAAGATTCTACGATCTGATCGTAGAAGTGAATATTTGAGTTACGAGTTTGGCCTTCATTTAAAACAATGTGGAATAGTTTCACAACTCACAAAACCTGGAACACCACAGCTTAATGGTGTGTCCGAACCTCGTATCCGTACTTTTTTAGATATGGTGCGATCTATGATGTCTCTTACCAATTTACCACTATCATTTTGGGGTTATACATTAGAGACAGTTGCATTCACGTTAAATAGGGCACCATCTAAATCCGTTGAGACGACACCATATGAACTATGGTTTGGCAAGAAACCTAAGCTATCGTTTCTTAAAATTTGGGGCTGCGATGCTTCAACATGATTAGCTCAAACCCAAATCAGAGAAGTGCGTCTTCATAGGATACCCAAAATAAAATGTCGGGTACACCTTCTATCACAGATCCGAAGGCAAGACATTTGTTGCTAAGAATGGATCCTTTCTAGAGAAGGAGTTTCTATTGACAGAAGTGAGTGGGAGGAAGTAGAACCTGATGAGGTAGTTGTACCTTCTCTCAAGTTGGAATTTGGTTCATCACAGAAATCAGTTCCAGTGATGCCTACACCAATTAGTGAGGAAGCTAATGATAATGATCATGAAACTTCAGATCAAGTTACTACCAAACCTCGTAGGTTAACCAGAGCACGTTCCGCACCAGAATGGTGGTAATCCTATTCTGGAAGTCATGTTACTAGACCATGCCGAACCTGCGAACTATGAGGAAGCGATGATGAGCCCAGATTTCAATAAATGGCTTGAGGCCATGAAATCTGAGATAGGATCCATGTATGAGAACAAAGTATGGACTTTGATTGACTTGCCCGATGATCGGCAAGCCATTGAGAATAAATGGATCTTCAAGAGGAAGATGGACGCTGATGGTAGTGTTACTATCTACAAAGCTCGACTTGCCGCAAAAAGGTTTTGGTAAGTTCAAGGTGTTGACTACGATGAGATTTTCTCACTCGTAGCGATGCTTAAGTTTGTCCGAATCATGTTAGCAATTGCTGCATTTTATGAAATCTAGCAAATGGATGTCAAAACTGCATTCCTTAATGGATTTATTAAAGAAGAGTTGTATATGATGCAACCAGAAGGTTTTTTCGATCCTAAAGATGCTAACAAAGTGTGCAAGCTCCAGATATCCATCTATGGACTGGTTCAAGCATATCAGAGTTGGAATATATGCTTTGATGAGTTGATCAAAGAATATTGTTTTATACAGACTTGCGGTGAAGCCTGTATTTACAAGAAAGTGAGTGGGAGCACTACAGCCTTTCTGATAAGTATATGTGAATGACATATTGTTGATCGGAAATGATGTAGAATTTTCGGGAAAGCATAAAGGATTGTTTGAAAGGAGTTTTTCAAAGGAAGACCTTGGTGAAGCTGCTTACATATTGGGCATCAAGATCTATAGAGATAGATCAAGACGCTTAATAAGATTTTTCAATGAGTACATACTTTGACAAGATTTTGAAGTAGTTCAAAATGGAACAGTCAAAGAAGGAGTTCTTGCCTGTATTGCAAGGTATAAAGTTGAGTAAGACTAAAAAAACCCGACCATGGCAGAAGATAGAAAGAGAATGAAAGTCATTCCCTATGCCTCAGCCATAGGTTCTATAAAGTATGACATGCTGTATACCAGACCTAATGTGTACCTTGCCAGGAGTTTGGCAAGGGGATACAATAGTGATCCAGGAGTCGATCACTGGACAACGGTCAAAATTATCCTTAGGTACCTAAAGAGGACTAAGGAAATGTTTCTCGGTTATGGAAGTGACAAAAAGTTTGTCACATAGAGTTACATCGATGCAAGCTTTAACACCGACCTGGATGACTCTGAGTCTCAATCTAGATACATATTGAAAGTGGGAGCAATTAGCTAGAGTAGCTCCATGTAGAGCATTGTAGACATAGAAATTTGCAAAATACATACGGATCTGAATGTGGCAGACTCGTTGACTAAACTTCTCTCACAAGCAAAACATGATCACACCTTAATACTCTTTGGGTGTTAATCACATGGCGATGCGAACTAGATTATTGACTATAGTAAACCCTTTGGGTGTTGGTCACATGGCAATGTGAACTATGGGTGTTAATCACACGGTGATGTGAACTATTGGTGTTGAATCAAATGGCGATGTGAACTAGATTATTGACTCTAGTGCAAGTTGTTATTTATATTTCCTTATATCATGATAAATTTTTATTATTCATGCTAGAATTGTATTAACCGAAAACTTAGTACATGTGTGAATACATACACAAAATAGAGGTGTCCCTGGTATGCCTCTACTTGACTAGCACGTTAATCAAAGATGGTTATGTTTCCTAACCATAGACATGTGTTGTCATTTGATGAACGAGATCACATCATTAGAGAATGATGTGATGGACAAGACCCATCCGTTAGCTTAGCATAATGATCGTTAAGTTTTATTGCTATTGCTTTCTTCATGACTTATACATATTCCTCTGACTATGAGATTATGCCACTCCCGAATACCAGAGGAACACCTTGTCTGCTATCAAACGTCACAATGTAACTAGGTGATTATAAAGATGCTCTACAGGTATCTCTGAAGGTGTTTGTTTGGTTGGCATATATCGAGATTAGGATTTGTCACTCCGTGTATCGGAGAGGTATCTCTGGGCCCTCTCGGTAATGCACATCACTATAAGCCTTGCAAGCAATGTGACTAATGAGTTAGTTACGGGATGATGCATTACATAACGAGTAAAGAGACTTGCCGATAACAAGATTGAACTAGGTATGATGATACCGGCGATCGAATCTCGGGCAAGTAACATGCTAATGACAAAGGGAATAACGTATGTTGTTATGCGGTTTGACCGATAAAGATCTTCGTAGAATATGTAGGAGCCAATATGAGCATCCAGGTTCCGCTATTGGTTATTGACCGGAGATGTGTCTCGGTCATGTCTACATAGTTCTCGAACCCGTAGGGTCCGCACACTTAACGTTCGATGACGATTTGTATTATGAGTTATGTGTTTTTGATGACCAAAGATTGTCCGGAGTCCCGGATGGGATCACGGACATGATGAGGAGTCTCGAAATGGTCGAGAGGTAAAGATTCATATATTGGAAGGTTGTATTCGGACATCAGAATGGTTCCGAGGGATTCGGGTATTTTTTCGGAGTACCGAGGGGTTACCGGAACCCCCCGAGGGAATATTGGGCCTACATGGGCCATAGGGGAGAGGGGAGGCATCCCACAAGGGGTGGCCGCGCCCCCTCCCTATAGGGAGTCCGAATTGGACTAGGGAGGGGGCGCCCCCCCCCCCCGGTTTTCTTCTCCTTTTCCTCTCCCTTCCTTGTTTCCACCCTCTAGAAAGGGAAAGGTAGTCCAACTAGGATTGAGAGTCCTAGTTGGACTCCCCCCTTTGGCGCGCCCCCGAGGCCGGCCGCCTTCTCCCCTCCTCCTTTATATACGGGGGTGGGGGGCACCCCAAAGGCACTCCAAGATTTGTCTTAGCCGTGTGCGGTGCCCCCCTCCACAGTTTACCACCTCGGTCATATTGTCGTAGTGCTTAGGCGAAGCCCTGCGCGGATCACATCATCAACACCGTCACCACGCCGTCGTGCTGACGAAACTCTCCCTGGACCCTCTACTGGATCAAGTGCTCGAGGGACGTCATCGTGCCGAACGTGTGCTGAACACGGAGGTGTCGTACGTTCGATACTTGGATCGGTTGGATCGTGAAGACGTTCGACTACATCAACTGCGTTAACATAACGCTTCCGCTTTCGGTCTACGAGGGAACGTGGACACACTCTTCCCCTCTCGTTGCTATGCATCTCCTAGATAGATCTTGCATGATCGTAGGATTTTTTTTGAAATTGCATGCTACGTTCCCCAACACGATGTCCTCTGTCTCGTTGCCGGCGGGATGGCGCCTCGGCGGAGCGGGGGAAATCCCCCCCCTCGTTGCCAGCAGGATGGGGCCTCCGCTTAGCCGGCGATGTCGTCTGCCTCATTGTTGGCGGGGTGGGGCCACGGCGGAGAAGGCCCTCACCAAAGCCGGCGAGGTCCTCTGCCTCGGTGTCGGCGAGCGGGGCCTCGGCGTTGCCGGCGATGTCCTCTAACTCGTTGTTGGAGCGGCGGGGCCTCGGCGGAGCAGGGCCTTGCCGAAGCCGCCGAAATTCTTCACCTCGGCGCCAGCGGGGCGGGGCATCAGCGGAGCCGGCGGTGTCTTCTGCCTAGTTGTTGGCGCGGTGGGGCCTCGGCGGAGCAGGGCCTCGTTGATGCTAGCGGAGCGGGGACTCGTCGGAGCCGCATTGTCCTCTGCCAGATCATCAGTCTCACCAAACAGCGCCTTGCCCGCTTCATCGCCCTCTTTATAGGCATCCTCAACCTCCGCCACCCGCATGCGGTACCGCTAGCACTCGAGGCGGCTCTCGCGGGCGGAGCGGTATGAGTCAAGCAGTGCCTCCTGCTCCGCCCGCTCCGCGGCGATCTGCTCCTCCACCTGCAGGTGCTCCTGGAGGAGATGGTGGTTGTAGACGGTGTCAGCCTGTGCCTCCCAGAACTGCTCCTCACGCTTCTGCCTCACCGTGTCCATGTATTGGGCACGGGCCTCATCGATGGTCATGGTGCAATGCACCGGCGAGGATGGCGCGGAGTAGGGGGTTGGCGCCGGATCATCAACTACCACGTTCTCCATTGGGACGTCGTCGTCCTTCGGCTGCCTACTGGCCAGCCAGTCGACAGCAATGGCTGGCATCTCCTTGTGATCTGTCATCCGCCCGTCCCGAAGAGCGCTGGAGCGTGAGGAAGCCATGGTGAGCAGTAGTGGTGTGGACAGGAGAAAGGGAATAGAGGCGGATGATTGCGGCTATGGCCGACACAGTAGTTTATATAGCAATGGTGGGTGGCTGAGGGACGGATGGGTGACGCCGGATTAGCCGCCTCGGCAACCGCGTATCATTAATGTGGACGGCAGACGGATGGACGGATGGCACTTGTGTCGTTTGAACACGGAGCAATCGCCTGCACCAGGAAGCGGGGCGGGCGGCGCTGACCGTTTCGGGCGGAAAGAGCGCGCGGGCGAGGGAGGCGGTCTGGGTGGGCCAGGGCGGTCAGACTCGTGCTTGGCAGCGGGTCGGTCCACCAGCCGGACATGCTGGCTCACCAGTGAGCTCGCCGAGCTGAGTGACGACAATCGGACGATGGACGTAGCTTCCGACGAGGAGCCGGCGCCACTGTCCAAGCCGGTTCAAGCCGTGTTCACCATAGAGCAGGTGCGGCCGCACTTCGACGCCCTAATGCTGGAAGAGCTACCAGCGCAGGAGGACCTGTGCTGCAACCTCCTATCGGCGTTCTGGGAAAGGGGGTCCCCAGACATGCCTGCCTGCGGCCCATGGCGTGGCTCTGCTAGTGGGCCCGTACGGCCCATCTTCACCAACAAGCATTCAAGACCCTCATGAGGGGCCAAGCCTCGTGAGGCGGGCGACACAAGACCTCCTCAGGAGCGGCCTCACCAGGTTGGCTCATGAGGGGCGGAGAGATCAAGGCAAGGCAAACCTCGCGAGGTTCTCGTGACGTGAGCCATGACGACCGAGACCAGGCGGGCGCCAGCACGCACAGAGTCCTTGTTTCCTCTTTGGTGCTAAGGAGGCAAGCGCAGGCGCGGAGTACCGAGGCGTCAAGCAAAGGTTTCCATATCAGTGCAACGAGACCAAGACCAGCAGGATGGCGAGACGGAGGTCACCATGGAGCCCAAGGTGGCGTCACCGCCAGAGCCTTTGGCAGGCGAAGACTACTTTTGTCAGGATAAGTTGTACTAGCTGTCCCCTTTCAAATTGGTCGTTGTTGGCTCCCTTCCCGCTCAATATTTGGGAAGAGGACCAGGGCCTCTATAAATAGGACTAGCCACCACCATAGAGAGGGGAATCCTCACCCGCACACCGAGCACAAGAACACCTCAACCTCAGGAGGTTGTTCTTCCCCTTGTAACTATTCATCCTCAGCCCAAGAGGCAATCCACCACCACCACACTGGAGTAGGGTATTACACCACAACGGTGGCCCGAACCAGTATAAATCTTGTGTTCTTTGTGTTGCGAGTTCATCGAGTTAGTCCTTGAGATCTTAGCAAAGCTAGGAAGTGGATCGGTAGGGGGAGAACTTCGCGCGCACCCTAGAGTCCGAACCTTAAGGGTTTTGCCGGAACCCGAGATCCGACATTTGGCGTGCCAGGTAGGGGTGCACCGTAGCTTCCCTCCCGTTGATCTGTGCTCCGCCACCACCGCGCTCCACCCTCATGGCAGGCGTCTCGCTCCCGGCTCTGACGGCAAACACCGACGACGGGGCCAGGGGGCTCCGAGCCCTGGCCCCCGCCTTGCGGCAGGTGTAGTGGCCGCGCAAGTTCAAGCCGGAGATGCCGCCGCGCTACGACGGCACGGCGGACCCGTCAGCTTCCTGCTGGCATATGAGGAGGCCGTCCTCGAGGCCGGGGGTGACGACAAGGGCATGGCCAACTGGTTTCCCATGGCCCTCACCGGCGTGCCACGCGCCTGGCTGCTCAACCTCTCCGGATCCATGGTGGAATCTTGGGAGGACCTGCACAGCCTCTTCACTGCGCGCTACGCGGCACCGGCGCACCACGCGGTTGCGGCCCTACTAGGTGGCTCTCAAGCACCGCCTTTAGATCGCCACATCAAGCCATTCCTTCGCCAAATCGGCGCCGCTTCCAAGCGCTCGGGGGTTCTGCCGGGCTGGGCTGCGCCCGAGGCCAACCTCACCTTTGACTCGGAATACCACCCCGTCACCACCGACGGGTCGGGTATCCTCCTGATGCTTTGCACGCCCACTATTTTCAACGTGGCCGTTACCAAGACCCTCATCGACGGCGGCGCCGGCCTCAACGTGCTCTCCGTGGAGGCCTTCAGCCTCCTTCACGTACCGCTCGAGCGGCTCAGCCTCAGCAAGCCTTTCTCAGGAGTTGGCGGCGGCGCCGCCCACTCCCTGGGGCAGATTCGCCTCCCTGTCACCTTCGGCACGCGCGACAACTACCGCACCGAGCTGGTCGACTTCGACATCGCCCGCATCGGCCTCCCGTACAACGCCATCCTCGGATACCCAGCTCTGGCCCAGTTCATGGCAGCAATCCATCCGGCCTACAACCTCATGAAGATGCCTGGAAGCAAGGGCGTCCTCACCATCAAGGGGGACGCCAAGGAGGCCCTGGCGGCGCTCAAGCTTGCCCTCAAGACCGCCGCGGCGGCACAGCCCGCCGGTGCGGGCACCTCCGAGGCCAAGGGAGCTGCACCAACCAAGAAGAAGCAGTTTTCACCTAAGACAAGGCGGAAACCAAGCAGGTGCCGGTCGATGAGGACGGGTCCTGAGGAGCCACCTTTACCATAGGTGCCGACCTCGACCCAAGCCAAGAGAAAGCACTGGTGAAGTTCTTGCGCGCGAACAAGGAGATATTCGCATGGGAACCCAAGCAGCTGGTGGGGATCCAGAGAGAGGTGATTCAGCATCACTTGAGGGTCTGCCCCAATTTACGCCCTGTGAAGCAGCGGGCGAGACGGCAGTCCACGGAGAAGCAGGCCTTCATCGTCCAAGAAACCCGCAAGTTAGAGGCGGCGGGTGCCATTCGCGAGGTTCGGTACCCCGGATGGCTAGCAAACCCCGTCGTTGTGCCGAAGAAAGGCCGGAAGGAGCGAATGTGCGTCGACTTCACCAACCTCAACAAGGCCTATCCCCAAGATCCGTTCCCACTTCCACGCATCGACCAGATCGTCGAATCCACCGCCGAGTGCGACCTGCTGTGCTTCCTGGATGCGTTCTCGGGGTATCACCAGATCAAGATGGCGGTAGAAGATGTAGAGAAGACAGCCTTCCTGACCCCGTGTGGGGTGTACTGCTACACTTGCATGCCTTCAGACTGCGTGACGCGGGCGCAACCTTTCAGCGGTTGATGCACATCGCACTAGGGCAGCAGCTCGGGAGAAACGCGGAGGCCTACGTCGACGACATTGTGGTGAAGTCTCGGGAGGCCAGAACCTTGATCCAAGATTTGGGGGAGACTTTCGCGAGCCTGCGCCAGGTGAACTTGCGGCTTAACCCGGAGAAGTGCGTGTTCGGTGTCCCTTCCAGTAAGTTGCTGGGTTTCCTCGTGTCCCACAGAGGGATTGAGGCGAACCCAGAAAAGATCAAGGCCATTGAAGACATGAGCCCACCACAGACCCTCAAGGAAATGCAGAAGCTGGCTGGTCGGGTGACTGCGTTGGGGCGCTTCATCTCCAAGCTGGGGGAGCGCGCCCTGCCCTTCTTCAAGCTGATGAAGAAGAAGGGCCAGTTCGAGTGGACCTCGGAGGCCGACGGAGCTTTTCAAGACCTCAAGAGATACCTGACCAGCCCTCCGGTGATGGTGGCGCCACGGCCCCTCGAGCCCCTAGTGCTTTATCTTGCCGCCACTCCGTACTCTGCCAGCGCGGCTCTGGTGGCGGTTCGGGAAGAGCGCCAAGCCAAGGGCGCGTCACGCCAAGCTACGCCGCCAGCCAAGACGACGCAAGATCATGAAGGCGCCACAAGAACTGTAGCAGCATCCATAGAGGACCAAGCTCGGCAGGACGACGCCGCTGAGACCCCAACAAGCGATCAAGCGTCTGGGACTCCACTACCTCAGGAGACACCCCGGCTCCCGCGGGACACGAGCCTCACCGACGCGCCAGCTCTCATCGAGCACCCGGTGTATTTCGTCAGCACGGTGTTGCGGGACGCAAGGGCATGGTATCCCATGCCTCAGAAGCTCTTGCTAGCGCTCTTGGTGGCCTCGCGCAAGTTGCGGCACTACTTCCAGTGCCACCCCATCAAGGTCATCTCAGCCTACCCATTGGAGAGAGTGCTCAGGAGCCCCAACTCTGCTGGAAGGGTCGCTGAGTGGAACATCGAGTTGCAGGCGTTCCAGTTGGAGTTCAGCACTACCGGGAGCCGCACTCGCTGATTTCGTGGCAGAATGGACGGATGCCCCGACGCTTGAAGTAGGCGAGGACCAGTCCACCTCGCCGGGAAGTGAGGCGCCAGATGGATGAGTCATGTATTTCGATGGCGCCTTCGCGCACCAGGGCACGGAGGCTGAAGTAGTACTTATCTCGCCCACCCAAGACAAGCTCTACTACGCCGTGCAGCTCTGCTTTTAGCAGGCAGGAAGGTCCCCAACAACATCGCAGAATACGAAGGCCTCATAGCTGGCCTGAAAGCTGCGGCCGGTCTGGGGGTGAATCACCTCACCATTAGGGGCGACTCGCAGCTCCTCGTCAACTTCTCCAACAAGGTATACGAGCCAAAGGATGAGCACATGGAGGCGTACCTCACGGAGGTGCGCAAGATGGAGAAGCAGTTCCTGGGCCTGGAGTTGCAGCACGTGCCCCGCGGCACCAACAAGGAAGCTAACGACATCGCCAGGAGGGCATCCAAGCGGCAGCCCCAAGAGCCTGGCGTCTTCAAGGAGCGGCTCTTCAAGCCATCGGCCACACCACCACTCTCAAGGACAGCTCAGCCTCGGGAGGAGCCCCCGCAGCGGCCTGCCGCAGGAGCCCCAGCCTGTGGCCTGACTTCGGGAGCGCACCTACTCTTGGCGCTCGAGCCCCAGGAGGGATGCTGGACCAAGGAATTCAAGGAGTACCTGATGGAAGGGGCACTGCCGGAGAAGGTGGAGGACATGGAGCGCGTGGCCCGGCAAGCCACGACATACTGCATTCGAGACGGTGAGTTGTCCAGGAAGTGACCAAATGACGTTTCACTGCGTTGCATCTCCAGGAATCAGGGGAAGGAGTTGCTATCCGACATACACGCTGGGGATTGCGGGCACCACTCGTCATCACGGACCCTCGTCGGCAAGGCATTCCGCAGCGGATTCTACTGGCCCACGGCGCTCAACGACGCAACCGAGCTGGTGAAGTCCTGTGAAGCCTGCCAGTTCCACGCCAAGCAGATCCATCAGCTGGCTCAGGGCCTCCAGACCATCCCACTCACATGGCCGTTCGCGGTCTGGGGGCTGGATATCTTGGGCCCGTTCCCTCGAGCGCCTGGGGCTACCCTACCTCTACGTCGCCATTGACAAGTTCACCAAGTGGGCGGAGGTGGAAGCCGTCCGCACCATCCCAGCGGGCTCCGCGGTCAAGTTCATCAAGGGTCTCGTGAGCCGTTTCGGGGTCCCCAACCGCATCATCACTGATAACGGCTCGCAGTTCACTAGTAATCTCTTCAAGACGTATTGTACTAACCTTGGAACGCAGATCTGGTACGCTTCGGTGGCTCACCCCAGGAGCAATGGTCAGGCCGAACGCGCTAACGCAGAGGTCCTCAGGGGCCTCAAGACCAGGACCTTCAAGAAGAAGCTCGAGGCCTGCGGCAGGGGCTGGTACGACGAGCTCCAGTCCGTGTTGTGGTCCATCCACACCACCGCCACCAAGCCAACGGGCGAGACCCCGTTCTTCCTTGTCTACGGAGCAGAAGCGGTCCTCCCTCACAAGGTCAAGCATCGCTCCGCACGGGTCTTGGCGTTTGATGAAGCGCAATAGGACGCCACGTGGGGGATGGACCTCGTGCTGGGGGAGGAACGCCACCGCGAAGCCGCACTACGGGCGGCAAGGTACCAGCAGGCGCTGCGATGATACCACTGCCGCAACATCCGCTCCAGGATGCTCGAGGCGGGTGACCTCGTCCTGAGGCGGGTCCTCTCCAGGGAAGGGATGCATAAGCTCTCACCCATGTGGGAGGGCCCGTTCAAGGTCGTCCATGTCTCCAGGCCTGGCGCCACGCGCCTGGAGACATAGGACAGGGTACCCATCCAGAACGCCTGGAACATCCAGCACATCCAGAAGTTCTACCCATGAAGAAAGGCCCAGTGCCTGTGAAGAAGGCCCAGTGCCTGTGAAGAAGGCCCAGTGCCTGTGAAGATCGCCGCCTGTGACACTCTCACATAATAACGAGTGGGGCTGTACACGCCCCGGAGTCTCAGGAGTGCCGCCCTCGGGCCTCGGCGGCTCCCTCCCACGTCTTAGTGGCAGCACTTAGCTCCGCGCTGGTGAGAAGACTTGAAGACTAGACTAGGTGCCCTCGCGAGCGTTTTTCCTTTTCTCTGCCTACCGTCTGTTTTTTCATGAGGCACCCTCGTTCGAGCCCACAAGCTGGTGCATATCTCCTGATCCGTGCCCCTCGGGTACCGCGATGTGAAGCGCTGGGTCAAGGCTTGGGTGAACGATAAGCCTCCTAACGAGCTTCCTAATGAATTTTTTGCAGTTCCTAAGCGCCCACCGAGTCAAGGAAGGCCTTGACAGGCGCCAGGAAACAATGCCTCGTGAAGAGGAGGCTACCCCAAGTGTGCTAAGCTAAGTCGTCTCTACGCAAAACAAAGGCACAGCACAGAAACGATAAGCACAACATAGTGATTGAGGAATCATGGTTTGATACACGCCCCTCCGGGGCCCATACTGGTTTCTTTTTGATACAGGAAGAAAAGGAAGAACAAGATAAAAGCGGCGTCTGCCCCTACAGTGGTTCACGGGGACGGGCTCTTGGCTACGTCCTGAGCTCAGCTGGACCCCTCCTCGCGCTTCACGGAGGCGCGGCAACGAGTCGACCCGCTGCCACCTTCGAAGCGGGCGCGGCGGCATGGCGGTTGGTCGTAGCCACCACTGCTGGAGCTGTCACCAGGGGAAGAGCCATCATAGCTGGACGAGACGCGGTCGACACCAAGGGCGGGTTCGCCCTCCTCCTCGTCCCGACCATCGCCAAGGCCGAGCACCTCCTCGCCGTCGTTCACCTCGGGGTAGCACCCGGCGCGGCGACCATCTTCCCCAAACACCCTCACGTAGAGGGTCGCATCACCGTCGTACTTGAAATGGAGGGTGCATTGCCTGCCCAGGCCGCGTGCGCGGGGGAACGTCTGCCAACCGCAGGCCAGAGCTATGTTGCCCGCGACGGAGACCTCGACCGCAACCCAAGAAGCCTTGCTGCAGCAACCGTCCGCCTGCAGCCAGAGCCCACCTAGACCGGAGGCTGGCAGCTCATCGGCGAAGAAGTGCGGGAGCTGAAGCCAATTGCCGGCCGGGTCCTTCGACCACATGACGAACTCCGGCAGCACCTCCGCCGAGTGGAAGCGCGGCCGGGGAGGCCATGCAACCATGGCATGTCTCCTCTCATCGACAGGGCTGCCAAGACCAGAACGACCCCTTCCACGCGCAGCGGCACCACCGCGGGAGCGAGGGGCCGCGGCGGGGGTCGCGGTGTGCTTGCGGGGACGGCCACGTCCACGCTTGGGCGCCGGGGAGCCAGGCCCCTCGCGAGGGGCCTTCCCCTTCTCCGCGGCAGAGAACCTCTTTGACGGCGCCATTGGTATCGGCGGTGGAGCATAGGAGGAGAAGCAAGCAGAATGGGAAGAGATGGGTGACGGGGGCTCTGCCGCCCTCCCCATTTATAGCAAGAGAAGGCCAACCAGCGCCCCCCATGATCATAGGTAATGATGGTTTTCCCTTGCATGTCGCAGGGACTTGTCAAGTCGGGCAGTTGCCGAGCACACGTCCAATCAACTGCCACGCGTCGACCAAGGCCGCAGGCTATTGGGGCCTGCGGTGCTCGGCACTTGACCTTTGGCTTCGCCTCGAAGCCAAGCCCGAGCGCGCCTTGGGCCCGGGGGCTACTGTCGATGTTCTGGGAACGGGGGTCCCCAGACTTGCCTGCCTGCGGCCCATGGTGTGGCTCTGCTAGTGGGCCCGTACGGCCCATCTTCACCAACAAGCATTCAAGACCCTCGTGAGGGGCCAAGCCTCGCGAGGCGGGCGACACAAGACCTCCTCAGGAGCGGCCTCACCAGGTTGGCTCGCGTGGGGCGGAGAGATCAAGGCAAGAGAAACCTCGCGAGGTTCTTGTGACGTGAGCCATGACAACCGAGACTAGGCGGGCGCCAGTGCGCACAGAGTCCTTGTTTCCTCTTTGGTCCTAAGGAGGCAAGCGCAGGCGCGTAGTACCGAGGCGTCAAGCAAAGGTTTCCATATTAGTGCAACGAGACCAAGAACAGCAGGACGGTGAGACGGAGGTCACCATGGAGCCCAAGGCGGCGTCACCGCCAGAGCCTTTGGCAGGCGAAGACTACTTTTGTTAGGATAAGCTGTACTAGCTGTCCCCTTTCAAATTGGCCGTTGTTGGCTCCCTTCCCGCTTAATATTTGGGAAGAGGACCAGGGCCTCTATAAATAGGACTAGCCACCACCATAGAGAGGGGAATCCTCACCCGCACACCGAGCACAAGAACACCTCAACCTCAGGAGGCTGTTCTTCCCCTTGTAACTGTTCATCCTCAGCCCAAGAGGCAATCCACCACCACTACACTGGAGTAGGGTATTACACCACAACGGTGGGCCGAACCAGTATAAATCTTGTGTTCTTTGTGTTGCGAGTTCGTCGAGTTAGTCCTTGAGATCTTAGCAAAGCTAGGACATGGATCGGTAGGGGGAGAACTTCACGCGCACCCCAGAGTTCGAACCTTAAGGGTTTTGCCGGAACCCGAGATCCGACACCTCCGTCTCCTCAATGAGCACCGGCGAACAAGCGAACGACAATGTCGTCGCGGACATGTGGCCCTATGATCCTGGCTTCCTGAATGAGCAGTGGGCACTATATCAGACCATCCATAGGGCCCGTGAGGCCCTCTCCATTGTCATTCGAGTTGTTGCGCTCGCCATGGCGATGCCGTCTCGCGTTGTCAACATGGTCAGCGGACATGATGAATGAGGAGATGACTTTACTTGGAAAAGATGATAGTGGGGACCCACCAGGGCCATAGCCGTACGTACGCAAGTGCCTCCTTATTATATACAACTATAACTTTTTTGCTTCCTCCTGGTTTCCTGACATCAGGGTCCCACACCATTGTCAACCTATGTAGTCAATAAACGAGAGAATTGCACAAGGAGCGGCCGACAGCTAGGATCAAGCAGCTCGAGCAGTATTTGTATTTTTCATGTGTGAGCACTGCATAGTTTTTCTTGAGCGATGTTTTTGTTGTTTTTCAGAGGAGAGCAGGGTATTAACTGGGCGGACTGTGGCCCATCTGGCCCAGGCCAGATACCCAGCCCAGATATTATTATTTTTCAAGCTGAAAATGGCTACCCCAGCTATACTTTTTTTTGAGGAATACCCAGGCAAGATCAACTTGTTATTCTCCGCCACCAAGGGCTGCAAAACTTTCCTAGGAGGGATGCATTAGGCTTAACCAGAAAATTGGCTTTAAGAAATAATAAATGGGATGTAATTATAAAAACTGGGCAGTAACTAAAAAAATGCACCAAACATGTAATTAGTTTAAAAAATATTAGTTTTGGATTTTGAAAATTTTAATTTCATTAATTGTTGCGCGCGCAATATTTCGTTGGTTTTTACGTAATACAAATTTATTTTGAAATTATATTTAATTTGACTAGAAATTTCGGCATAAAATATTTCGGATCCCATCAAAATGTGGGAATTTTTATTGAATTCTGTTTTGAGCGGTTGGTTGAAATTATTAATCGTTGTCCTAACTAGAAAATGGGCTGTACTTTTAACAAACTGTGGGCTGTAGTAAATTCCATTAGAATTCAAAAATGGGCTGTACATTCTTACAAATCGCAAATGGGCTATATGTTCTCTACCACACACTTGTGGGCCCACTAAGTTGACACGTCCCCTAAAAAACCCTAAGTGGACGCGTATGCAAGGCTGTGTCAACGTATAGTCAACACGCGGTTCTAGCAGCAGTGGCCGTTGGATGTCCATCCAACGGATGCGTGCTTCTTCTTCAATCTCGGATATTCTTGCTTCAGCCGCCCAAAATATGATTCCTCCCCCTGACATCTAGGGCACACCATTTCGGAGGCTGACCTGTGGGCCTACTAAGTTGACGCATACTAAGGTCTTTGTCAACTTAGTCAATATAAACGATTCTAGCTACAGTGACCGTACGATGTCCATCCAACGGCCGTCGTGCCTCTTCAACCTCTGGTCTTCTTGCTCCAGCCGCCCAAACCAGCGCCGGTCGTGCCGCCTGCTCCTGCATCCCGTGTCCGGTTGTGCTGCCACCGCTGGCCATGTCATCCCTCTATACTCACCCACACCTCCTGTTATTCTCCGGCGACGGCAACCTCACACCGCAGGCGAAGAAGTCAACCCACGTACTCCCCTCCGCGTGGACATCCACTGCCGCGTCTTCCCCGGCTCCGCGTCATTCCATTCCTAGGCCTCGTCGTCATCCACCGCCTTCGTGCTCTCGGCGCGGCGTGGTCAACGTGGTCAACGAAGGACAGCCATCGGAAGAGGACTTTAGGCGGTGAGGCTGACAGCTGGACCCACCAGCTACATCTTCAAACACAAGGAAGTGCCTCCTTATTACTCGTAAAATAAAAACGATTCCTTCCCCTGACAGCTGGGACTGACCAGCTATATCTCCGCACGCAAGGAAGTACGTCCTTATCCTCCCTGACCGCTGGGACCCACCCGGTCAAAGTGTACGTAGCGTTGTCTGTTTGGTCGCGAACGTGTATGTACATACTGGCCGATCGGTCTCTCTGCAAGTATGAACCGTGGCCGAGTAAGTAGCGGCACGTGTCGTTGTAGAGCACCCGACATCCAATTGAAGACAATCCAGTGGTTTATAGTCGATACAAAGAAAAAGGGAAGAGGGGTAGAAAAACTTATTAGATAGCAAAGCGAAGTAAGTCCAATGATATCTAGTAATTTTTCTACCTACTTACCTACTATAGCAGTTCACACAGTCCCGTCTAAGTCATGTACACCTACGTACAGCCACAGGGAAAAATACGGCCACGTACGTACATACGGGCGGGGTCTCGAGCGCGTACTCGCGCATATATACGGACGGCCAGGGCTTATGTACGTGGAGAGGCAACGGATGGCAGCAATGACGTTCTGTTCATTGGGCAGCGAACCGACTGGGTCAGAACGGAGAAACATCGTCCTGCTCATCGGGAGGCAACCGACTGGGTCGGAATGCGTCCTGTTCAATGGGAGCAAACTGGCTCGGACGGAACAGCCGAAACGGGGTCTGGCGTACCGCAGGATGGAGGAAGCAGCCTTTTGTTCGACCGGCCATGGTCGAAACGGGATCCTGTTCATCGGGAGGGGTCTGGCGTACCGCAAAACGGAGGAAACGAACTTGTGTTCGAGTGCCTACGGTCGAAACGGGGTCCTGTTGATCGGGAGGGGTGTGGCGTACCACAAAACGGAGGAAATGGACTTGTGTTGGAGTGCCTACGGTCGAAACGGGTCCTATTCATCCACCGTCTACTGCCTCGCTCCAGCCTCCACAGGCTACTGTTCATCCACCGTCGACCTCCTCCACCCTCCACGGGCTACTGTTCATCCACGGCTACTGTTCATCCAGCCTCCACCGGCTGCTGTTCATAGAGCCTCCACGGGGTCCTGTTCATCCACCCCCAATCGGCTGGGGTGCGGCGGCCTCCTCGGGGTCATGTTCATCCAGCGGCAACGGCCTACTACCATGGGGTCCTGTTCATCAAACCCCCACCGGGAACTGTTCATCCACAGCCAACCAACCGGCTCGACTCACCACGTCTCGACTCGTTCTATGTACTGCGCGCATGGTAGCAACGGTCATTGTTCATCGAGAGGCAACCCAACACCGACTGGCTACGTCTCGCACAGGGGCTCAATCGGCTTCAGTAAGCAGCAGCAGTGATCGATCGCTCGGGTTCAGTTAGCAGCAGTAGCGAAGGAATTGCTCCAGTTCAGTCAGCAGCGAGTGAATCGCTCGGGTTTAGTTAACAGCCAATGGATCGATCGATCGGGTTCAGTAATGTGCGATCGCTCCAGGTTCAGTTAGCCAACGCCTCGCACACACGCACGTACACAAGAGAAACGCGCAAACCATAGTGCATCGCTCGGCCCCGACCACCCACCATAAACGGGAACTCCGCGATATTTCCTCTCCCTCGCTTCTACCATGATTTTTTCCGTCATGGACGGCCAAAGAATGTCATGCAGCTGCGTCTCTGGTCCGCCCAGGATGAAAAGCCCATTTTCTGTCGTGATTTTTTGTCATAGAAGTAGGAGCCCACCACATCTATGATGATACCGGGTTTTGTCACAGTTATCGTCATAGAAGTGTCATAAGCATGACAGAAAACATTTCGTTTGGCCCAAAATGTCACGGATGTGTCCTTTTTTGTAGTCAAAGTACCCCATGAACGGCTGATGGTGTTGCATGGGGCCACGTTCTTGCGAGTCACCGCGACCAACGCAGCCAGGGTCACGACCAGGGCCTCGGCTGCGATCACCGTTGGCGCCGTTGTCATCGTTGTTGTTGAGGTCGGGGCCTTTGCCATTGCCGTGCCCAGGCTGCCACACGATCACCAGCGTGGTTGATCGGCACCGCCACCAAGAGAGCCGCTAGTAGTGAGGGTGACAGTAGAGGTGCTCTCGTCCACCACGCGTTGCGCGTGTGACTCCTCCGCGAGAAGCATGCAAGACAGGACGATGTCGAATGGCGGGAGGGGCACAATATCGCCGAGGATGACGTAGATGGTCTCAAGGCGCCAGTCGAGCCCATGGAAGAGTTACATGGTGAGATTGGCATTTGAGGCAGGCTGTTCAATGTCATCAAGCACATCGGCGAGCACCTTGAGGCGCCAGGCGTACTCGACGATGAGAAGATCACCTTGATTCAGATTACGGTATTGTCGGTTGAGCCGCATGTGCTTGGCGCCGTGGTTGGCGAGGAAGTAGTCGTGGAGACGGCGCTAGAGCTGTTGGGAAATGTTGCATGGAAAAAAAATCTACGCACACGCAGTGATCTATCCATGGAGATGCATAGCAACGAGGGGGAGAGTGTGTCTACGTACCCTCGTAGACCAAAAGCGGAAGCGTTCGAAACGTCTCCAACGTATCTATAATTTTTGATTGTTCCATGTTGTTATATTATCAATCTTGGATGTTTTATAATCATTTTACAGTCATTTTATATCATTTTTGGTACTAACCTATTGACATAGTGCCAAGTGCCAATTGCTGTTTTTTTCCATGTTTTTTACATCGCAGAAAATCAATACCAGATGGAGTCCAAATGCCACGAAACTCCACGATAATTTGTTATGGGCCAGAAGGAACACATTGGGCCCTGGCTGTGCCTGGGGGGTGCCCCGAGGGAGGCACAACCCACCAGGGCGCGCCAGGAGGCCCAGGCGCGCCCTGGTGGGTTGTGCCCACCTCGGGTGCCCCCCAGACCGCCTCTTTGCTCTATAAATACCCCAATATTCCAGAAACCCTAGAGGCATCGAAGAAATATTCATCCAGCCACGCAGAGTCCAGAACTACCAGATCCAATCTAGACACCATCTTAGATGGGGTTCACCACCTCCATTGGTGCCTCTCCGATGATGCGTGAGTAGTTCTTTGTAGACCTTCGGGTCCGTAGTTAGTAGCTAGATGGCTTCATATCTCTCTCTCTCTGAATTCTCAATACAATGGTCTCTTGGAGATCCATATGATGTAACTCTTTTGCGCTGTGTTTGTTGGGATCTGATGAACTTCGAGTTTATGATCAGTTATATCTTTTTATATCCATGAAAGTTATTTGAGTTTCTTTGATCTCTTATATGCATGATTGCTTGTAGCCTCGTATTTCTTCTCTGATATTTGGGTTTTGTTTGGCCAACTTGATCTATTAATTTATCTTGCCATGGGAAGAGGTGCCCGGTAGTGGGTTCAATCTTACGGTGCTTGATCCCAGTGACAGAAAGGGAAACGACACGTATGTATCGTTGCTACTAAGGATGAAACGATGGGGTCTATCTCTACATAGATAGATCTTGTCTACATCATGTCATCATTCTTATTGCATTACTCTGTTTTTCCATGAACTTAATACACTAGATGCATGCTGGATAGCGGTCGATGTGTGGAGTAATAGTAGTAGATGCAGGCAGGAGTCGGTCTACTAATCTTGGACGTGATGCCTATATAATGATCATTGCCTGGATATCGTCATGACTATTTGAAGTTCTATCAATTGCCCAACAGTAATTTGTTCACCCAACGTTTCCTATTTTTGTCGAGAGAAGCCACTAGTGAAACATAAGACCCCCGGGTCTTATTTCTCATATATTTGCCTTTGCGATCTACTTTTTCCTTGCATTTATTTTCAGATCTACTAAACCAAAAATACCTTGGTGCATTTTATTTCTATTTATTTTATTTAGCGTTTGATCTATCAAATTATTGCAATTTATTCCCGTCTGCACGCCATTTCTGGCACCGTTACCCAAAAGGGATTGACAACCCCTTTAACACGTCGGGTTGCGAGGTGTTGTTATTTGTGTGGAGGGGCTGTTTATGTTGTGTTGCTTGGTTCTCCTACTGGTTCGATAATCTTGGTTTCATATCTGAGGGAAATACCTACCATCGTTGTGCTGCATCATCCCTTCCTCTTTGGGGAAATACTGACGTAGCTTCAAGCGACATCAAAAGGAATTTCTGGCGCCGTTGCTGGGGAGGATCTTCAACATATACCAGGTTCCTAATCACAAATTTCATCTCCTCGCAATTTACATTATTTGCCTTTTGCCTCTCGTTTTCCTCTCCCCCACTTAACAAAAAATTGTTGTTTTATTCGTCTTTCTTTTTCCGTTTGTTGTTCTCTTGCTTTCTAGTCTCGATGGCTAGTGTCCCTACTCCTCCTTTGTCACTAGATTTTGAAGTCCTTTACTTCAAACAAAGACAAGGAGAACATTTGAAAGATGCCTGGTATAGGCTTATGGAATCATATCGTATTTCCAACTTAAAGGGGACGCTAAAGTTTTGCTTCGTAATTTTTACATAGGATATGCTTTGCGTCATAGACAACTTCTCGATTTTGCCGCTAAAGGACACTTTATTGAACTTGATGCCAATGCTGCCTATGAAATCTTAGAGGGAATCTGGGAATTCCACCTCAAAAGAGGGGGTTTCCTTTTACCCCTGAGGGAGCTCAAATGTTGGACAAACTTAGTGATTTGCATAAACATATGGTTGAAATACAGAAATATAATGAACCCCTCAAACACCTCAATGGTAGTATCAATCGCATGAATACTCTGATTACTCTTTGCAACACACGATTGGATATTTTGAATCTTAAGATGGTTTCTTTTCTGGAGAATTTAGGGAAGCGTAAAGAGCCTCCCGGGTTTGAGAAAACCCTTACAAAAGTTTCCAAAACTTCGGAAGACAAAACTAAGATCCTTGCTTTATGCCTAGCTAAGGGTGTAAAACTATAGCGCTTGTTGGGAGGCAACCCAATGAATAAATTTTATTTTTGCTTTTTGCTCTCTGTTCTTGAGTGTTAGCACAATTATGCTACTGTTATGATTGTGTTTTTGTGTTTTAATTAGTGTTTGTGCCAAGTAGAGCCAATAGGATCTTCTTGGGTGATAGTTGTTTGATCTTGCTGAAAAAGACAGAAACTTTGTGCTCACGAAAAAAATTCTCATTATTTATCAGAAAGAGCTTTTCCCTGATTCTTTCTGCAGAAGATTAATATACGAATTATATAGGTCATCCTAGTTTTTCAGAATTTTTGGAGTTCCAGAGGTATTCAAACAAATCAGATTGCTACAGACTGTTCTGTTTTCACAGATTCTGTTTTCTTTGTGTTGTGTGCTTATTTTGATGGCTCTATGGTTTTCTTTGATGAGTTTTTGCCATAGAAAAGTTGGAATACAATAGATATAATACAAAAACAAAATAACAATTGGTTTGATACAACACTTATAGTAGTGATTTATTTTTCTAACATGAACGGATCTCACGAAGGTTTTGTTGAGTTTTGTGTGATTGAAGTTTTCAAGTTTTGGGTTATCTTACGATGGATGGACGAAGGATAGAAGAGCCTAAGCTTGGGGATGCCCCGACATCCCAAGCTATTATCCAAAAATGAGCAACCAACTAAGCTTGGGGATGCCCCCGAGTGGCATCCCCGCTTTCTTCCAACAACTATCGGTATTTTACTCGAAACTATATTTTTATTCGTCACATGATATGTGTTTTGCTTGGAGCGTCTTGTATGATATGAGTCTTTGCTTGTTTTATTTTGTGTTTTAAGTCATCAATCCTTGCTGGACACAACTATTTGAGAGAGCCAAAATTATGGCATGACTTGTCAGAATTGCTCTCTATGCTTCACTTAATTTTTTTTATGAGCAATGGACTTGCTCTAGTGCTTCACTTATATCTTTTTTAGCATGGTGTGCTTAGTATTTTTTAAGAAATACTCTCTTGCTTCACTTAGATTTATTTGAGAGTTAGTAAAATTTTCAAGAAATTCTCTCTTGCTTCACTTAAATTATTTTGAGAGAAAGAAAAAGAATTATGCTCATGATCTTCACTTATATTTGTTTGAGCTTATGAAAAGCAACACATGAAAATTAGTATCAAAGTGATAGATATCCAAGAAGGATATAATAAAAACTTTCATGAAGATCATTGGACAAAATAAACTTGATTCTTAGTAATAGTTTTGAGATATGATGATGTGATATGTGAGTTATATTGATGAGTAATTATGCTTTAGTAAGAATATTGGTGTTAAGGTTTGTGATTCCCTATGCAAGTACGAAAGTCAATAGTCATGCAATGAAATTATATCCTACTTGTGGTGCATTATTCGGTGTTATTTATGCTTAATGTTTGCTTATGAGATTATCCGTTTCTTTGTTGGCCGCTTCTCAATCTTTTGCTAGCCTTCCTTTTGCACCAAGTATGATCTCTACTTGTGCATCCAAAATCCCTTAAACCAGTTTTGCCACATGAGTCCACTATATCTACCTATATGTGGTATTCTTATGCCGTTCTAAGCAAATTTGCATGTGCCATCTCTAATTTTCAAAATAAACTTCTCTTTTGTGTGTTTGTTTCGCTCGCGGAACGGTAACGGGTGGCTAATATTTTCCATGTTGGATGTGTTATTCTCACGATGAGTGTTTATTCACCTGTCATTGCACGAAAGTAAGGCAAAGGTCTTAGGGATGCCCAGTCCCGAAATGCAAAAATGAATTTACTTTATGTTGTCAAATAATAAATTCCTTGGAAAGTGTTGGTATGGAGGGCACCCGTGGATAGGGTTAGCCATGAAAAGTGAAAGTATGGTGGAAAAGGAATGAACTTTATTTTCTGTTTGGGAACCATCTATGGCATATCTAGCATGGAAAGTGTTTGGAACTCTAAGTCGTTTTCGTTGGTGGGATGGATACACCTCTAAAAATGTTTTTATCTCTAAGTTTTTCGCTTTGAGCTCTGGCACCTCTACAAATCCCTACTTCCCTCTACGAAGGGCCTTTCTTTTACTTTATGCAATTTTTATTTTTGAATTTGAGTCTCAATCTTCTCTCATAAAAAGAACCAACCAGGAGGCAATATGATCGTACTTAAGTATTGGGTGTAGCTAATATTCGAGTGTGTTTCATGAATGGGTCAGTGTTTGAGCATGATGGGCTAGGGATAACTTACTTTAGCGTTGATATTTTGAAAGACTTGGTTGCTTGTTGATATGCTTGAGTATCTAAATTATTATGTCAAAACTAGACTATTGCTTTGAATCACATAAAAGTCCAAATTTCCATGCTATAAACAAAAGAAATATGATATGACATGATAGGCAGCATTCCACACCAAAAATTCTGTTTTTATCACTTACCTACTCAAGGACGAGTAGGAGTTAAGCTTGGGGATGATGATTCGTCTCCAACGTATCTATAATTTTTTATTGTTCCATGCTGTTATATTATTAATCTTGGATGTTTTATAATCATTTTATAGTCATTTTATATCATTTTTTGGTACTAACCTATTGACATAGTGCCAAGTGCCAGTTGCTGTATTTTTTCATTTTTTTACATCGCAGAAAATCAATACCAGACGGAGTCCAAATGCCACAAAACTCCATGATGATTTTTTATGGGCCAGAAGGAACACATTGGGTCCTGGCTGCGCCTGGGGGGTGCCCCGAGGGACGCACAACCCACCAGGGCGCGCCATGAGGCCCAGGCGCGCCCTGGTGGGTTGTGCCCACCTCGGGTGCCCCCCGGACCGCCTCTTTGCTCTAGAAATACCCCAATATTCCAGAAACCCTAGAGACATCGACGAAATATTCATCCAGCCGCCGCAGAGTCCAGAACCACCAGATCCAATCTAGACACCATCTCGGATGGGGTTCACCACCTCCATTGGTGCCTCTCCGATGATGCGTGAGTAGTTCTTTGTAGACCTTCGGGTCCGTAGTTAGTAGCTAGATGGCTTCATTTCTCTCTTTCTGAATTCTCAATACAATGGTCTCTTGGAGATCCATATGATGTACATCTTTTGCGGTGTGTTTGTTGGGATCTGATGAACTTCGAGTTTATGATCAGTTATATCTTTTTATATCCATGAATGTTATTTGAGTTTCTTTGATCTCTTATATTCATGATTGCTTGTAGCCTCGTATTTCTTCTCTGATATTTGGTTTTTTTGGCCAACTTGATATATTTATCTTGCAATGGAAAGAGGTGCCCGGTAGTGGGTTCGATCTTACGGTGCTTGATCCCAGTGACAGAAAGGGAAACGACACGTATGTATCGTTGCTACTAAGGATAAAACGATGGGGTCTATCTCTACATAGATAGATCTTGTCTACATCATGTCATCGTTCTTATTGCATTACTCCGTTTTTCCATTAACTTAATACACTAGATGCATGCGATAGCGGTCGATGTGTGGAGTAATAGTAGTAGATGCAGGCAGGAATAGGTCTACTTATCTTGGACGTGATGCCTATATAATGATCATTGCCTAGTGTCGGATTTCGGGTTCCGGCAAAACCCTCGAGGTTCGAAAACAAACCACGCCCTCACCCTCACCGCAATCTCTAGGGCTGAACTCGACGAGCTCACAACACAAAGGACATAAGATTTATACTGGTTCGAGCCACCGTTATGGTGTAATACCCTACCCCAGTGCGGTGGTGGTGGATTGCCTTGGAGGCTGATGATGAACGGTACAAGGGAAGAACAGCCTCCTGAGGAGAGGTGTTCTTGTGTTTGGTGAGCTGGTGAAGGTTTCGATCCCCTGCTATGGAGGTGGCTAGTCCTATTTATAGAGGCCCTAGTCCTCTTCCCAAATATTGAGCAGGAAGGGATGCCACAACGGCCAGTTTGAAGTGGGACAGCTAGTACAAGCTATCCTGACTAAAGGTGGTCTTCGCCTGCCAAAGGCTCTGGTGGTGACGCCGTCTTGGGCTCCACGGTGACCACCGTCCTGCCGTCCTGCTGGTCTTGGTCTCATTGTACCGATATGGAAACCTTTGTCTGATGCCTCGGTACTCTTCGCCTGCGCTTGCCTCCTTAGCACCAAAGAGGAACGAGGATGTTGTGATCACTGGCGCCCGCCTGGCCTTGATCGGCATGGCTTACGTCACGGGAAACCTCGCGAGGTACCCCTTGCCTTGATCTCTCAGCCCCTCGCGAGCCATCCTGGTGAGGCCGCCCCTGAGGAGGTCTTGTGTCGTCTGCCTCGCGAGGGTCTTGAGTACTTGTTGGTGAAGATGGGCCGTACGGGGCCGCTGGGAGAGCCACGCCGTGGGCCGCAGGCAGGCAAGTCTGGGGACCCCCGTTCCCAGAACGCCGACAGTCGCCCCCAGGCCCAAGGCGCGCTCGGACTTGGCTTCGAGGCGAAGCCAAAGGGCAAGTGCGGAGCTCCGCGGGACCCAACAGCCTGCGGCCCTGCTCGACACGTGGCGATTGATTGGACGTGGGCGTCTCCACTTCCCCACGCAGCCCTGATATCTGCCTGGCTAGGCGGCCACCGTGCTCTACACGGTTTCCCTCCCATTGTTGCGGCGCACTCCCCCAATTCTTCCGCTTCCTCGAAGCTCAGCCTCTTCTCCCAATCTGATCTGAGCTCAGTCCTTCCCATCGCCATGGCGCCGGATTGAACAGAGAAAGGGAAGAAGCCCCTGTCCTCCACCGAACCACCTCTGGCCATTGAACCTGCTGTCGGCCGGTCGCTGGTGCTCAACCGGGAGGCCATGGACAAGGTGCGCCCCGCGCTCGCCACCGGCTTCAATGAATGGGGAGGGACGGTGGCCTGGCCGGCGTCTCGAGCTCGTGTCGACAGGACAGCCACCGAGGTCCCATTCTTCATCGACGCCCTGTGTGCTGGCCTGGTTCCTCCCTTCTCCGCCTTCTTCAACGCCGTGCTTTCCCATTATCAGATCCACAAGCTGCACCTTGATCCCCAATCCATGGCCCTTCTCGCTGTCTTCGCCTTTGTTTGCAAGGCCGTGGTGGGCATTGCTCCTTCCGTGGCCCTTCTCCGCCATTTCTTCTCGTTGCACCTGATTGATCCCCGGCAGAGCTCGGGATACCTGAGCTTCCAGGCTGTGGCAGCGACGGCTGGCTCAGGGATTGACTTCGAGCTTCCGCCGTCCACGAGCGGGTTTCGGACACGATGGGTGTTTGTCGATGTCGGAGTGCTCAGCCCCCTGCTCTCTTCTCCGTCGGCACCCGCCATTCCCAACTCCAGTTGGCGCCACGAGAAGCTCGCTAACTCACGCCTTGTCTTTGTCTGGCTCCGGCTGAAGAGGCTGAAGGATCTTGGCGTGACTGCGCCAATGGTGGTGATGGAGTTCATCCGGCGCCGAGTCGCTCTGCTTCAGCGCCATTCTCGACCGATGTGGGCCTTGCTCAACAGCAAGGACCGCATGAGACTTCAGGAGTCCGGGCTCCCCCTTGAGGCGCGGCGAATGGTGCTCGAGGTCCTGACGGGCATCCCACTGCCAGATGACATGCCAGAGGAGAGTTGTCTCTTGTACCGCTACTTGAACAAGGAGGAATTTGTGGAGCAAATGCCCCCTTTCGACGAGTGGGGGCTGCGTCCTGCTGGCCTTGAAGGGCCTCGCGAGAACCCTGTCTCCATGGTCCCCCTCCCTGCCACCAGTGCCGGACTCACCCCGGGGGTGGATGCAGGGGGGCTAGCACCGCTGGAGGCCAGAGGTGCTGGCATCAAGGTGTCGATACCGCCTGAGGTTCCCGAGGCGTCATCTTCGGGAACCCGTGATTCTCGCGCTGGGGCAGCAGTTGAAGGGGCGACGCAGTCCGCTGCTCCTGAGGTCGAAGCTCCTGAGGCCTCGGCAGGTCACCGCGAGGCGGAGCTCGATAGCTCTTCCCAGCCTGGCGCCTCTGAGGTCGTCTCCTTGGGTGCCTATCCAGTCGCGCCCCACGCTGGTCTCCACGTCCAACGCTTGGGCCGGTTTTGCGTGGACTTCGCAACGGTCCGCAAGAGGAAGGAGTCTCCAACCTGTAGTAGTGGCACCGTCTGGCCATTGAAACATAGGAAGTACTTCGCCATAGTCGAGTAAGTACCTTATCTTTGTAGTTCCTCGAGTTTTGCTTCCCTTCCTGACGGTGGCTCTTCAGGGTCCCTTCTGCCAAGGTCGTGGAGTCTCCCGAGAAGCAGCCTCCTCTCGCCTTGTCTCCCTCGCTAGCCTTGAGCGCCCCAAGCTTGCACGCCGCCCCTGGTGCGGGGTCAGCTGGAGAAGCAAGCCTGCCTGCAAGGCGCCTCGAGCCCGCGCCCTTGCCGTCTCTCCTTCGTGGCCTTGCTTGGGGTGCGGCTAGTGTGCCAAGGGCTCCTCCTCTAATGGTGGAAGGCGGCTGGATGGCTTCGATCCTGGGCTCTCCTTCGAGCAGCAGGTTTCCGCCCATCCGGGTCCCTCGCGAGGTCTGGCCGACAACCGGGGGGCCAGCCCCCAGCCTCCTGCTGAGAGGGGGTGAGCCGCTTCAGACCCCGTCAGCAACCCCCGCGGCGGAGGACGAGGTCGGTAGCGTGCTTAAAATAGCACATGAACGGAGTGTCGTCTGTCATGAGCTTTTTCAGGAGGCGATGGCCGCGATGAGCCGGCTCGGCGGAGAGCTCGTGGATGTAGATGCATGCCTCAAGGCCGAGGGCCTTCATCTGGTGGAGGAGTGTCGTAAACTGAAGGTGGCCATCAACCTCGGGCGCCACCAGTGCGAGCTTGACAATGCAAAGGCGGAGGCATCCCTCGCGACCTCGCGCGAGGCCTGCTCCCGAGCCTTGGAAGAAGCCCAGGAGGCTGACCGCCGCCGCGAGATCGCAGAGAAACGCACGTGGGAGCTCCAAGCCTGGAGCGCCTCCTTGGAGCAGCAGGTGGAGGCGCGCCAAGCCGCCCTTGCGTCGATGACGGGGACACCTGCCGAGGAGGAAGAGATCCTAAAGCGCAAGGAGGCGATGGCACTGGAAGCCATGGAGCGCAGCCTTGAGCTTGAGAGGTTGGAGACAAGGGAGCGCCAGATCATCCAAGCGGAGGATGCCGCTAACGCGCGCGAGGCGAGGATCCAGAAGGAGGTCGACTGCAGGGTGGCCAACGCGCGCGCGGATCTTGTCGGCAGGTACGACCTGAAGCTGGAGCTTGTGGAGGCTGAAGCCGTGGGCCAGACTACTGCCCTCAGGACAGAGTTGGCTGAGGTGGAGCAACGTGAGAAGGCCGCCGCGGCCGCCCTGACCTCGACGCAGACCGAGCTGGCCTCCGCCGCGCCGAGCTGCTTTCTCTTCAGCAGCGTGTCACCAATGCCGAGTCCGTCCGCAGCAGAGCAGGGAGGAAGTGCTTCAACGGCGGACGCTGGAGCGCGTGCACGCCCCATGCTCCAAGACCTCAGGAACAGGGCCAACACGGCGCTGGGCTTCATCTGCAACGAAAACGCTCCTCATCCCCACGCGAACGACTACGCCAGCCACCTCCGCTTCTTCACTGACGTGGTGACACACCTAGAGAATCGCTCCGAGAGGGCTCGCCAGCTTGTTGAATAGAGGAGCCGCGGCCTGCTCGGGCGTGCATTCTCCCGCGTCTTCAGCCATCTCCAGAACACCTACCCGGACTTCGATTTTGACGCCGCCATTGCTCCCGTTCCCGTGACCATCCGGGGCGACCTGGCGCGATGGGTGGAAGACAACATGGACGCGCTGGTCAGGGCCTTTGCTTCTGATGACGACGCGGTGGTGGTCGCGGCGGATGAAGGCGACGTGGTCGACGACGGCGAGGGCGGCGCCGGCGAAGGTGATGATGATGCCAGCGATGGCGACAGCGACGCCAGCGACGCATCTGAAGGCGACCCGGGGGACGCAGTGAGCGACATGTCCGGTTGAACCCGTGCTTCCCTGCTGCTTACCCTGCACACAAAAGCTCGGGCGCGGCCCTGGAAGTTGTGAGAGCATTTTGGGAGGGGAAGCCCCTCGTGTAAACAGATTGTTGCTTCTATTCTTTGGGCCGAGCTGGGGATGCACTTTTCTGAACCCGTGAGTCCTGCCGCGAGCTTACCGTTGTGGTTTACCTTTGTCGGGGCAGGTTCCACACTGGCTTGTGAGGCCGTGAGCTTTTGCCGATCCGACCGAGTGGGCCTCGCGAGGAGCAAGCACCAGCCGTTGCAGGACGTGCGCGTGGCGCGCGTGTGCCTCGTCCAGCCCCCGCTCGCGAGGAGCTCGCGAAGGGAGGCAACAGGCACGACTTTCAAATTAAGGTGAGGAAATAGGTTGCAAGAAACCGCACGAACAAGAAAAGATACCCCCCACGCATTCCAATGAAAATTCAACTTCAAACTTAAATCCAAGGCCAGAAAGCAGGGCTACAGAAAAGAGGTTAAAAAGCAAATGGCCGCGCCGGCACCTAGTCTAGTCTTCTGTCTTCTCACCAGCGCGGAGCTAAGTGCTGCCACTAGGACGTGGGAGGGAGCCCCGGAGGCCCGAGGGCGGCGCTCCTGAGACTCCGGGGCATGTACAGCCCCACTCATTATTACGTGAGAGTGTCACGAGCGGAGACCTTCACAAGCGCGAGCTTTACTTCATATCGCCAGACGAGGGCCCCGCCTTGCGCCGCCCTCAACCACCGTTGGGGGCGACCGGAAACTAGGACGTCACCAAGGGGCAAAGGGGACGCCAGCGGCGCCCTCGGCAACCACGGGTCCTCTACCGGGGGGAAGGCTCTCTTGCGCCTCCCCGGCAGAGGGCCTACCTCCGGGGGACTCCCTGCTCCGTGCACCGCGGGGAGGGGCCTTGCTCCCGGCCCCTCTCCTACAGCCCCCAGTGTGCTCCTCCTGGCGGAAGGGAAGCTGCCGAGCTGGGGCCGCCATCCGCTGATGTGACCTAACCCTCCTGCGACCCATGGTTAGCGTAAGCTTGCTCCTAAGAAATTGGTGGTACTTTGCAACTGTTGTCGCCGGCGCGGTTGGCGAGGCTCCCGGGAAGCTCCTGGAAGGTCTCAGCTTCTGGTGCCTCCTCCTCCCAGCCTGGCCCGAGGAACGAGCCAGGCTCGTCTTCCAGCGTGTACTCCTGGTCCACCATGCGGGGCACGTAGGCCTCAGAGGCAGTCGCCTCGAAGACCTCGCCGTAGTGCCCCACGCTCCATGTTGCCCGGCCTAGCGCGCCACCCTGAGGGTGGTAGGGCGGCATCCCACTGAGGCCGTAGGTGGCAACGCTCGTGCCCGCGCCCATTGGAGGTGGCGCGGGTGCGATTGGGCGTTCGGTGCCGTTGGTCGCGCCGGTGTTGTTGAAGCCTAGGGGCATGCCCGGGGGCACGCGGGTACGGCGAGGCTCGCCAGGCGATACGGCCGCGGCCTAAGGTGCAAGCAGGGAGCAGAAGGGAGGTGCTCCCGAGGCCGCGGCGTCCATGAGCTCAGCGACGCGCTCCAGCAACGCATACCGGCCACTCTCCATTCGCCGGCATCGCAGCAGCTCCCGAGCCACCGTGAGCGTGGCCCTCATGTTTGCTTGTTCCCGTCGGGTGTGTGGCGCCATGGCTGCGGCGTGGCTTGAGGCCCTTGCGGTTGCCCGCACTTGTCGTGGAGTGAGGGCGGGCGGCGTGTGACCGCGCCGCCCGCACCACGCAGCGTTTGGCGGTGCGCGTGTTGCCTGGGGCGCGGGGTTGAGGTCTTCTTGGGCAGGCGGTGCCGCCCGGGCCGGCCAAGCTGCCCAGCGGTCGGCGTTGGTCCTCGGGTCGCCGGACATCGGAGTCGCAGAGTGTCAGCGGATCAACTGGCGGAAGGAAAGCTCCGGTGCACCCCTACCTGGTGCGCCAAATGTCAGATTTCGGGTTCCGGCAAAACCCTTGAGGTTCGAACACTTGGGTGCGCACGAAGATCTCCTCCTACCAAACCACGCCCTCACCCTCGCCGCGATCTCTAGGGCTGATCGACGAGCTCACAACACAAAGGACACAAGATTTATACTGGTTCGGGCCACCGTTGTGGTGTAATACCCTACTCCAGTGCGGTGGTGGTGGATTGCCTTGGAGGCTGATGATGAACGGTACAAGGGAAGAACAGCCTCCTGAGGAGAGGTGTTCTTGTGTTTGGTGAGCTGGTGAAGGTTTCGATCCCCTGCTATGGAGGTGGCTAGTCCTATTTATAGAGGCCCTGGTCCTCTTCCCAAATATTGAGCGAGAAGGGGTGCCACAATGGCCAGTTTGAAGGGGGACAGCTAGTACAAGCTATCCTGACTAAAGGTGGTCTTCGCCTGCCAAAGGCTCTGGTGGTGACGCTGTCTTGGGCTCCACGGTGACCTACCGTCCTGCCGGCCTGCTGGTCTTGGGCTCCACGGTACTCTTCGCCTGCGCTTGCCTCCTTAGCACCAAAGAGGAAACGAGGACGTTGCGATCGCTGGCGCCCGCCTGGCCTTGATCGTCATTGCTTACGTCACGGGAAACCTCGCGAGGTACCCCTTGCCTTGATCTCTCCGCCCCTCGCGAGCCAGCCTGGTGAGGCCGCCCCTGAGGAGGTCTTGTGTCGTCCGCCTCGCGAGGGTCTTGAGTACTTGTTGGTGAAGATGGGCCGTATGGGGCCGCTGGGAGAGCCACGCCGTGGGCCGCAGGCAGGCAAGTCTGGGGACCCCCGTTCCCAGAACGCCGACACCTGGATATCGTCATGAGTATTTGAAGTTCTATCAACTGCCCAACAGTAATTTGTTCACCCACCATTCGCTATTTTTCTCGAGAGAAGCCACTAGTGAAACCTACGGCCCCCGGGTCTTATTTCTCATATAATTGCCTTTCCGATCTACTTTTTCCTTGCATTTATTTTCAGATCTACTAAACCAAAAATACAAAAATACCTTGCTGCATTCTATTTCTATTTATTTTATTTAGCGTTCGATCTATCAAATTATTACAACTTATTCCCATCCGCACGCCGTTTCTGGCACCGTTACCCGAAAGGGATTGACAACCCCTTTAACATGTCGGGTTGCGAGGTGTTGTTATTTATGTGCAGGGGTTGTTTACGTTGTGTTGCTTGGTTGTCCTACTGGTTCGATAACCTTGCTTTCATATCTGAGGGAAATACCTACCGCCGTTGTGCTGCATCATCCCGTCCTCTTTGGGGAAATACCAACGTAGCTTCAAGCGACATCAGCGTTTGACAACGCAGTTGATGTGGTCGAACTTCTTCTAGCTCCGACCGATCAAGTACCGAACGTACGGCACCTCTGAGTTCTGCACACGTTCAGCTCGGTGACGTCCCTCGCCTTCTTGATCCAGCAAGGTGTCGAGATAGTAGATGAGTTTCGTCAGCACGACGGCGTGGTGACGGTGATGGTGAAGTGATCCGCGCAGGTCTTCGCCTAAGCACCGCGGGAATATGACCGGGGTGTAAACTGTGGAGGGGGGCGCCGCACATGGCTAACAATTGATGTTGTGTGTTCTAGGCGCCCCCTCCCCACATATATATAGGTTGGAGGGGAGGAGAGGCAGCCAGGTGGCGCCCCAAGTAGGCCGAATCCTACTTGGGGTCCTCCCCAATTCGGCCTCCCCCTTTCCTTAATTGCCGGAGGGGGAAAAGGGAAGAGGAAGGAGAGAAGGAAAGGGGGGCGAACCCCTCTTTCCCTTCTCCCACTCGGCCTCCTTCCATGGGGGCACCCCTTGTGGGCTGGTGTGCTCCCCTCTTATGGCCCTTATGGCCCATATCTTTCCCCCGAGGGTTCTAGTAACCCCCCCTACTCCGATAAATACCTGATACATTTCGGAACACTTCCGGTGTCCAAATACTATCATCCCATATATCAATCTTTACCTCTCGACCATTTTGAGACTCCTCGTCATGTCCGTGATCTCATCCGAGACTCCGAACAACATTCGGTCACCAAATCACATAACTCATATAATACTAAATCGTCATCGAACGTTAAGCGTGCGGGCCCTACGGGTTCGAGAACTATGTAGACATGACTGAGACACCTCTCCAGTCAATAACCAATAGCGAAACCTGGATGCTCATATTGGCTCCTACATATTCTACGAAGATCTTTATCGGTAGAACCGTTATGACAACATACATTATTCCCTTTGTCCATCGGTATGTTACTTGCCCGAGATTCGATCGTCGGTATCTTCATACCTAGTTCAATCTCGTTACCGGCAAGTCTCTTTACTCGTTCCGTAATACATCATCCTGCAACTAACTCATTAGTCACTTGCTTGCAAGGCTTTTTATGATGTGTATTACCAAGAGGGCCCAGAGATACCTCTCCGATACCCGGAGTGACAAATCCTAATCTTGATCTATGCCAACCCAACAAACACCTTCTAAGATACCTGTAGAGGATCTCTATAATCACCCAGTTACGTTGTGACGTTTGATAGCACACAAGGTATTTCTCCAGTGTCCGGGAGTTGCATAATCTCATAGTCGAAGGAATATGTATTTGACATGAAGAAAGCAATAGCAGTAAAACTGAATGATCATTATGCTAAGCTAACAGATGGGTCTTGTCCATCACATCATTCTACTAACGGTGTGATCCCGTTTATCAAATGACAACTCATGTCCATGGTTAGGAAACCTTAACCATCTTTGATCAACGAGCTAGTCAAGTAGAGAATCACTAGGGACACGGTGTTTGTCTATGTATTCACACATATATTTGGGTTTCCAGTCATACAATTCTAGCCTAAATAATAATCATTTATCTTTTTTTCGCTAATACGCAAGTTGCGTATCTTTGTATTGATAGAAGGAGAATGTAGCATGAGATTACAACGCATACAAGGCCATGTACGCAGGAGGCATGGTGCACAAGCGTCGGAGCAAACTAGAATAAGGAGTCTGCTCGGTCCTAAGTGACAAGACTAGAGACTACGCGCCAGGGATGATGTTAAGTAGCCCTTTGGCGTTGGCCTTGGCCCATAGACGCGCCTCTTCCTTGATGGTGTCGGTGATGAGGGTGAGCGAAGGGTTTGCTCCGTCAAAGACGCAAGCGTTACGGTGCTTCCAGATCCACCACGCCGTGAGGATGATGAGGGAGGATAGTCCTTTTCGCATGGGGGCCGGCGAGCGGTCGAGGCAGGAGGACCACCAGGTTTGCAAGGGAGTGGCGGCATTTGGAAGGTCGACGGCCATGCGTGCCCAGCCGAGGATCTCGTGCCAAACCTGACGGGAGAACGAGCAGGCAGCGAGGAGGTGATGCATGGACTCAGATTCTTGGTCACATAGCGTGCACTTGTCCTCGTGTGAGAGGCCGGGGCGGGCGAGTCGTTTCGCGGTCCAACATCGGTATTGCATGGCAAGCCAAAGGAAGAACTTGACGCGAAGAGGCGCCCATGGCCGCCAGGTGAGACGCCAGTGAGGATCTTCGCACGCGCCAAAGAAAAGCGCCTTGTAGCAAGAGCTCGCCGAGTACATGGCGGTGGCGGTCCAGCGATAGGAGAGCATGTCTGGCGTGGTGGCAAGCCGCATGTGGCGCACCTGGCGCCAGAGGTCAACGTATTTGACCATGGCCGCCGGGCCAAGTGCACCTCGGATGTCTTGGACCCAGGAACATAGATGGAGGCCGTCGCGCACACAGTGCACTTTGCGAAGGCGGCGCGGGGCTAGCGCATAGACTAGGGGGGCGATCTCAGCCGCGGATCTGCCGTTGATCCAGCGATCGGTCCAGAAACGGCATGTGTCACCCGAGCCAAGTTGCCAGCATGTGGAGGCGCGGAAGATAGCATTCGCATCGGCGTCATGAGGGAGGGGAAGGTGACTCCATGGCCGCGAGGGGTCCGTGCGTTGGAGCTAGCTAGAGCCAGCGAACGCGTAGAGACAAGCCCGCGCGGTAGATGTCGCGGATGCCAAGCCCGCCGAGAGAGATGGGGCGGGACACTCGTTGCCCGTTGACACGGCATTGGCTTCCATTGGCCTCCTTGTGGCCAGCCCAAAGGAATCCGCGGATGATCCGTTTCACCTTCCTGATGGCCGTCTTGTTGAAGGCGATGGCCGTGAGGAAATGCGTGGGGATGGCGCAGAGGACATGTCGCACGAGAGCAAGGCGATTGCCCTGAGAGAGCATGGAGGCGCGCCAGGTGGATAGTTTGCGCAGAGCTTGTCGAAGATCGGCTCCAAGCTCGTCGAGTTGGTCTTGCAGACGGCGAGGGGCAGCCCCAGGTAGGTGATGGGGAAGTGGGCCACGGGACACTGCATCTCGGAGGCGATCGTGGCGATGTGATCGTCCGTGCACTGGATCGGGGTCGCGGAGCATTTGTTGAAGTTGGTATGAAGTCCGGAAGCCCTGCCGAAGACATGGAGGAGGGCGCGCACGGTAGCAATGTCATGGCTGTCCGGGTGGCAGAAGATGACCACGTCGTCCGCGTAAAGTGATATGCTCGATGCCCCGTGCCGAGAAGTAAGGCGATGGAGGAGGCCGAGATCCACAGCACGCAGCAGCATAGTGTTGAGGACGTCGATCACAATCGTGAAGAGCATGGGTGAGACCGGGTCACCTTGTCGCAGGGCATGATCAATCGGGGGGCCTGGATGACCGTTGATGAGCACTCTCATCGAGGCCGTAGAGAGTAGAATGGAGATCCACTCGCGCCACCATGGTCCGAAGCCAAGGTGAGATAAGACATGAAGGAGAAATGGCCAAGACACGCTGTCGAAGGCTCGCGCGATGTCGAGCTTGAGGAGCATGCGCGGTGCCTTGAGGTTGTGGAGGAGACGGGCCGTCTGCTGGACGAGCATGTAGTTGTCGTGGATGCACCGCCCTCCGATGAAAGCACTTTGGTTAGTAGACACCATAGATCTGAGGTGAGGCACCAGCCGAAGGGAGTGCAGTTTCGCGGCAAGCTTGGCAAAGATGTGGATGAGACTAATCGGCTGGTAGTCATAGAGTGATCTCGCGTCCGCGCGCTTTGGGAGCAAAGTGAGTAAGGCCTCGTTGAGCTTTTGAAAGCTTCGGCCGTTCATGGAGTAAAGCTTGTCGAAGGCCTCGCGGAAGTCATGCTTGATCGTGTCCGAACAAGCAACAAGGAACTCGGAGGTAAAGCCATCGGGGTCGGGCGCCTTGCCTGCCAGCAGGCTCTTGACGGCGGCCCAGATCTCATCATCGGTGAAGGGTGCATCAAGCTCAAGCAGGTTAAACTGCGGAATCTGGAGAGCCTGAAGATCGAGTGTGATACCACGCTCGGCAGCGGTGCCGAGAACCTCAGAGAAGTGGTCGAAGGCGGCGTCAACCATGGCGTCATGATCGGTGACAATGGTGGAGCCAACCAGGAGGCTCGTCATGACATTGCGCTGCTTGCGGTGGGCCGCATGGACTTTGTAGTAGGAGAGCGCGGCATAGTCACTACGCAGCCAGGAAAGGCGCACCCGCTGTCGTGCGATGGATCTCTCCAGGGAAGCGAGGCCGAGGTACGAGGCCTTGAGCCTGCGGCGTAGCCAAGTCTCAAGGTGAGAGAGAGGCCTCGAGTCTTGAGCCGCGTCAAGGCGCATGATGAGCTCCCGTGCGACCTTGAGCTGCAAGGAAACATTATTATTGCCTCTAGGGCATATTTCCTTCAAGAGCTGATACGCGGTGGTGTCTTCCTCCATGGGAAACAGGTCCAGCAGAGAGCCGGCGGCCGCAGAGTAGATCCATAGGGTAATATGGACATCAGTGGCATGTCAGAGATCATCAGGGAGGGCCGGCGGTGCCTGCCGGACGTGGTTGGCGGCGTTGTACTTGAGGAGGACGAAGAGAAAGAAAGTATGCCACTTGTGGTACTTGAGGAGGATGAAGAGAAAGAAAATTCTCCACTTGTGGTAGTTATGCCGGGCAGGATCAAGTTTGTAGTTGATGTGATCATCTAGAAGATTGCTGCAGCGAGAGGCGGGAGGAGTGGCGACGGCGGCCGCTAGGGTGAAGCTGGTGAAGAGGGGCACAAAGAGCCTGAGGAGGGGCACCAAGAGAAGAGGTGCCATAGTGGGGCCACCAGAAAGAGTATAGAAGATACCAGAGAGGAGGCTCGAAGAGTTAGGCTGAGAGAGGGATGAAGAGGTGGCCGAGGACATGGACGGAGAGGAGGGAGAGTCCGCGGCAGGAGAGAAGGGTTGGCCATGCTCAAGCCATGGAGACAACTGATACCAAGCTAGACCAAATAATGATCGAGTCGTGCCGATCAAAGAGAGTTACAAAGGTAGTATATATGTAGGAGAGCTTAATCAAATGCCCTATACAAGTGGCATGCAAGGCCTGGTGTCGGTTGAGATCGTGTAAAAGAGGAACGTGCACAACATCTAGTGACCAGGTAAAATACAACACATGTACATGTTTAATAAATGTGCTTGATTTGTTTCTGTCTATTTTTTTGAAAAGGGGCGCTTTATTACTTAAAAGGTTGAAGCATTACACCCGGCCTCTGCATACTACGATGCACACAGCCAAATAAAGTCTTCTCGCATAAACGAAAAAAAGGCGAAATACAAAGAAACATGTAGAGTATGTATAACGCCTAAAACGGAGGTGGGCCAATCCTAAGATCATGCTGCCACCCATGTTGGGTAAAAGTAACCCTCGCCGTATCCTCCAATCGTGTACACACCTCCGTAAACAGGTCTCGATTCTCCAGACATTGTAGAGAGGACCATAAATGAAGAGTCCTGGTACATCTGTAGATAACCTGCATCAGAGAAGTACTTTTATCATTAGAAACCTTATCATTCCTACATAGCCAAAGCAACCGAATAACGGCAAGCGCTCCCACCCTAAGAAGAGTTCTAAACCTGTGATCAATCCCATGTAACCAGTTGCCAAATACATTAGCAACACTACAAGGAGGATACAAGCCAGAAGCTATCTGGATGACTGACCATATAGAACGAGCCAATTTGCATTGGAAGAACAAATGTTTTATTGTCTCATCATGGTGACAAAAGATACATTGCGGACTACCATGCCAATTTCTCTTAATAAGGTTGTATTTAGTAAGAATGACTCCGCGACGAAGATACCATGCAAAGATTTTATTCTTAAGAGGTATCTTCATCTTCCAGATCTTCTTGTTATTATCAACTGGCACATCAGACTGGATTAACGCTCTATACATTGACTCCACTGAGAATTGGCCATTCCTATGGAGGTTCCATCGGAAAACATCAGACCCATGTGACAATTGCACCGTGGACAACCGCTGGAGCAGGATGTTCCATGGTTGTAGTCTGGGTCCAATTAAATCTCTTCTGAATGTCACATTTGGCGGAAATGATTCCATTACCGTGGCAATAGTATCACCCTTGTGGCGCACAATGTTGTATAGAGCTGGATATTGTTCCCGGAGTGTGGTATCTCCTAGCCACTTGTCCTCCCAGAATCTAATTTCCGAGCCGTCCTTAATCGAGAAGGATCCATAGCCAAAGAAATATTTCTTCTTAGCCATTAGACCCGCGCAAAAATGGGAATCCCCAGGCTTCCAGTATACCTGGGATACCGCCTTGGAACCCACATATTTCCTCCTTAGGAGGGTTTGCCATACACCATCTTCCATCACTAATTTAAACAACCATTTACCGAGGAGGGCCCTATTCTTAACCTCAAGGTCATGAATGCCCAACCCGCCTTGGTCTTTGGGACGGAAAACCACACTCCATTTGGCCAGTCGATATTTCCTTCTCTCGCTATCTCCTTGCCAAAAGAATCTTGATCGGAAATAATCCAATCTATGTAAGACTCCTTTCGGCAACTTGAAGAAGGAAATCATATATAGTACTATATTACTTAGTACTGAATTTATGAGGACCAATCTTCCACCCAGAGACAGTAGTTTACCTTTCCAACTACTAAGTCTTTTTTGCAGTCTCTCCTCGACGTGTTTCCATTCAGCATTTGTGAGTCTCCGATAATGTATCGGTATCCCCAAATATGTGATCGGAAATTCGCCCAACCTACATCCGAATAATTCAGCATAAAGGTGGGCCTCATTTTGAGCGTCGCCAAAGCAAAACAATTCACTTTTATGAAAATTGATCTTGAGACCCGAGAGTTGCTCGAATGCTGATAAAATCAGTTTCATATTTCTCGCTTTCTCGAGGTCATGATCCATGAAGAGAATCGTATCGTCGGCATATTGATGTATAGAGAGACCACCATCAACTAGGTGATTTACTATCCCAGCAATTTGGCCATCAACCTTGGCATGCTCAATCATGACCGCTAGCATATCCGCCACTATATTAAATAGCATGGGCGATAACGAGTCACCTTGTCTCAATCCCTTCTTCGTTTGGAAATAGTGCCCAACGTCATCATTGACCTTAATGGCAACGCTACCTCCAGAAACGAAGTTATGGACCATGGCGCGCCACTCTGCAGAAAATCCTTTCATTCTGAGAGTCTGTTGAAGAAAGGGCCACTTGACTTTGTCATAAGCTTTTTCAAAGTCTATTTTGAGTACCACCCCATTCAGCTTTTTCCGGTGTAGTTCATGGACTGTTTCATGAAGGATAACAAGTCCATCTAGGATGTGTCTGCCTTGCATAAAAGCAGTCTGTGAAGGTCGAACCACATGTTCAGCAACCGAATTTAGCCTTATAGTCGCAACCTTCGTGAATATATTAAAACTAACATTAAGGAGGCAAATAGGTCTATATTGTTGTATCCTTTCAGCCTCATTAACCTTAGGTAGTAAAATAATCTCACCGAAGTTTAAGCGAAACAATTCAAGTTGGCCAGCATGAAGGTCGCTAAACAAAAGAAGGAGATCTGGTTTGATGACATCCCAGAAGTTCTGATAGAACTCAGCGGGGAAACCATCTGGACCTGGGGCTTTGTTATGCTCCATTAGAAAAACTGCCTTTCTAACTTCCTCCTCCGAGTATGAGGCTGTTAGAAGGTTGTTTTCCTCATCAAAGACCTAGGGGATGTCATCTGTTCGGGACTCATCCATCGAGAAGTTTCCTTCCTGTGGGGCTCCGAACAGATTTTTATAATAATTAGTGATATAAGATTTCAGTTGCTCATGCCCCTCAATTGTGCCCTCCTCCTATTGTAGGGAATGAATAATTCTCTTCCTGTGTCTGCCATTGGCAGCTCCATGGAAGTATCTAGTATTCGAATCACCTTTCAGGATAAACTGAGATATCGAATGTTGGTACCATTTAAGTTCCTCTTCACGCAGCATGTTAGCTATCTATCATTCGAATGATTCTTAATCTCGATTTCATGCTCATATAGGGATCTAACCTCTGCCAAAGCTTCTAATTCATCAATGATAGATGAAATACGAAGCTTCTCCTTTTTGAGGAAACCAACCGTATGTCTAGCCCAACCACCAAGAAATTTACGTAATGCACGTATTTTGTTATTCCATCTATGTATTGGGGTAGGCCTGGCCACCGGTTTCTCCCACACCTCCTTGACCATATCATGGAAGCCATCCCGAAGAAACCACCCAAGTTCGAATTTGAACTTGCGTCTGTGTTGTGGTCGTGGCAATCTAGTAGTTAGGAGAATGGGTGCGTGGTCTGATATAGCCTCGATACGAGGTAGAGCACGAACAGACACAAATTCCCAGTCAGTATCCATTAAAACGCGATCTAGTTTCTCATATGACGGTTCTGGAAGACTGTTCGCCCAAGTGAACTGTCTTCCAATCATGGACACCTCTCGCAGATCTAGACTGTCAATGGCAGCGTTGAAAAGGAAAGGCCAATGATTATCAAACCTACCACGGCTTTTCTCATTTGGAAATCGAAGCAAATTGAAATCCCCACCTATAAGAATGGGATGTGGATTATCTTTCACCAAATTAACCAATTCACGAAGAAAATCAGCCTTGAACTCATCCTGGGCTGCCCCATACACGGCGACGAGGGTCCATGTGAAGTTGTCGGCCTTGTTGCGAATATGGAGTTTAACGTGAAACTCACCATCCGAACTAGCCAAAACATCCATAGTGCCTAAATTTACGCCAAGTAAAATGCCCCCAGAATGACCTCTAGGTGGTCGTGAAACCCAAGTAAAGTCCATCCCGCCTGAAAGATGGTTAAGTAGACTCACTGAGAAATCACGTCTTCCCGTTTCAGAGATAGCCAAAAAGTCTAAATTGTGTTCCCTATTACATTCCGCAATGAATAGATGTTTAGCCAAGTCACGAAGACCTCCGCTATTAAAAAACATTCCATTCATGAGGAAACAATGGGAGATTTAGAACACTTTGCCCTCTTATGGGTCTTACTATCTTTTTTCGAACGTGCGGTCTTTGATTTACGTCCAGATGTTGTAAGTTCAATCAATGAACTAAGCTCGGGTTCATCTAGACCCACGTCTGAAACCGCTCCTACTAAATGAGAGAGTAGCTGACCATCTGATGTGGCATGCAGCTCCTCCTCATCGGTATGAGAGGTATTTGACTTGCTAGAAACACGTGGAGTAACTTTTAATCGGTCATATTCCAAATGTTTCAAAGCGTTCGTCGAAATAGAAATAGCCTTCTCGTTCTTTCCAAGACTAACACCCACATTATTTAACTTAGAAAATATGGCAGTATTGGAAAAGGCTAAAAAGGATTTGGGAGACGACGTAATACCTTGGTTGTCGAGGTTCTGCACTGCCTTACGCCCCATAGCCTTGGCCATGGAGTCCTCATCTGTGTCCATAGAACCGTCGTCGGCAATCGTATGCCGACTACTCCGTCGTGTAGGTGTCATCCCCAGCGAAGGTCGTGGCGCCCGCTCTACTGTCGGTGGAGGGGGTGATGATGGAGTAGCAACCCCCTCCCCGACAGTCTCAACCGCAGGCTCGAGCGACGAGGTCGCTGTCTGAAGGGTGTCAGGGACCGCACCAGTCGTACCAGCGAAAGCGGTAGGGATGGACATGGCCGGCTCCACCAGGGACTGAAGGGTGTCCAACATCATAGACCCATCCGCCATTGCAGACGTGACAGCAGGTGTTTGCATGGCTGGGACGGACAAGTCCGTCATCACCTGGGGCCTAAAATCAGCCACTGGTGTATGCATGCATGGCCGCACACCCGAGGGTGGCCGTTTAGCACCATGCCCATCCTGTGCATGCATGCATGCTTGTACTCCCGAGGCCGGCCTTTGAGTTTCACGCCCAGCCAATGTATGCTTGCAAGGCTATGAAGCCAGTCCTTCAGTGCCACGCCTAGCCGGGGCGAGCTTGCTCAGCTCGTCCCGAGTAGCTGGAGGTTGTAGCTTCGAAGCCCCGTTCCGTCGCCCATCCGTGGCGTCGCTGTCCTGCACCACGATGGAAGCAACCGGCTGCGTCACTACTGCGGTGCATGCACCTGCCGTTCTGGCTTCTGCTGCTGGCTCTGGAAGCGAGGTTGCCACTACCATGATTGGTAGCCTAGCCCTGGCTCCTGACACTTGGGAGGGTCCTCTCTCGGCTTCCTCTTCAAGCATCCCTGGGTTCAAGAATTCGCGGCCAGGGAACCCTGGGACGCACATGACCAAAGAGCAAGTCAACTCTGACCGTGAGGTTCACGGGACCCCTGGGGATGCCGTGGAGCTACCCTCGCCATGCAACGCGTTGCTCCTTTCGGCGCCGGCCCAGCTAGCTATCGCTACAAATGGGCCAGATCTCATCCAGTGCACGCATGAGCCTACCACTCCAGCGGCCTTCCTGCAGCTAGCCACGTTGCAGATCACTCCAGGCCTCCTGCCTGCGCCCACATCGGCCCAGCGGATTACTAGGGCGAGGACTCCTGCCGCTGCATCGAGGAGAAGCCGGAGACTGCAGGGGCGCAGCGCCTCTGCCTCCGGCGGCGGAAACAATACTATGAGGCTTGCCAGAAAATTAGTGATGTCCAAGAGAGGGCTGGCCATAGCAGAGAAAGGGGACGAAACAGAGGAGGAGCAGCTTGAGAAATATCGCCGGATCTTCGACCTTCCGCTGTCCCCGGAGCAGATCACTGCTTTGTCCGCGCTTGCCAAGGCGGGCAAGAAGCAGGGGAAGAAGGCCGCAGGCATGGCTTAGCCGTCGCCTGCCCTTTGTGCGTGTCGATTTTGTTTTCGCATGGATTGCAACTTCCTCGTCTGGAATGTGCGCGGGCTGAATAACCCTGCTCGCCGTGCTGTCGTTCGATCTGTTATCTGCAACAACAATGTTTCCCTTCTCTGTTTGCAAGAGTCAAAGTTAGAATTCGTTGATTTGGGTATCGTACAGCAGTGTTGTGGGAGCCGTTTCTCTGATTTCATCTTCGCACCTTCAGTTGGTACTAGAGGAGGGCTGATTCTGGCTTGGGACAATGCAATGGTCGATTTCTGCAATCGGTCATTTCTGCTAGTTTCATTGCTGCTGAAGGCGTTTTTATTCAGTCAGGATCGAAATTCAACCTGATCAATGTTTATGGTCCGCAAGACGATCAGGCCTAGTTAGTGTTGCTTGATGATCTCAAACAGGTTGTGTCCGGTGGTTTGCCTGTCGGCGCTCCTTGCATTTTAGCAGGGGATTTCAATTTGATTGCTAGAGCCACGGATAAGAATGACCTTAACATCAACAGGAGGTTATTGGCTGCTTTCAGAAGCTTCATCAATGAGCTGCAACTTCGTGATCTGTACCTGCACGAACGACGCTATACATGGAGTAACGAGCAGGAAAATGCGACCATGGTCAAGCTGGATAGGGTTCTTTTTAATGAGGAATGGGATGCTCTGTTTCCTAGTTGTCTGCTCCAAGCTCTTTCTTCCGAGATGTCTGACCACTGCCCCCTGCTACTTTCGTGTGATGCTGACTTCAAGCCATTCCGAAGATTCAGATTCAAGAACCACTGGGTCCGCTTGGAGGGGTTCCATCAGACTGTTTTTTAGGCTTGGCAACAGAATCCCAACTGCAATGACGCCTGCTCTAGGTTACACCAAAGCTTATTTCCACTGGCCGAGCACTTCGTAAATGGAACTCCTGTATGGTTGGCGATCTGCTGTTAAGAGCGGCGGTCTCTAGCGAGCTGATTTTTATGCTGGACCAGGCCATGGATAAGCGCATGCTCTCGGCCGACGAGAGGCAATTCAGGGCGATGCTCAAGGTTAATTGTCTCGGGATCGCAGCGCTGCAACGCTCTATGTGGAAGCAACGTTCCAGGATCACTCGGGTTCGAGAGGGGGACGCAAGTACGAGATTCTTTCAGGCAAAAGTGACTGCTAGGAGAAGAAAGAGTTTTATCCACCGCCTCATGGTTGATGGTGTGCCCGTTAGCAGCCAAGTTGGAAAGGAACAAGCAATGTTTGATTTATTCTCGCAACTTCTTGGGCGCCGGCGTGTCAGAACTAGCACGCTGAACCTGCAGAATATTGGGTTGGCTGCAGTAGAGCTCTCAGAGCTTGAGAGACCTATTTTAGAGGATGAAGTCAAGGCTGTGTTGTTCGACCTTGACCCGAGCAAGGCTCCGGGCCCTGACGGTTACTCTGCACTCTTCTTCCAGAGCTGTTGGGACACGATCAAGTTTGATATCATGGCAGCCATCAGAGAGATCGAGAACCTGAATGCCAGAAAGCTTCATCTGCTCAATTCAGCAACTATCGTGCTTCTCCCAAAGAACCCTGAAGCGTCAACACCCAGAGATTTTCGACCGATCAGTTTGATCAACTTCATCAGCAAACTTTTCATGAAAATCCTTGCCTCAAGGTTAAGATGTCGGATGAACGATCTTGTCCAACCTTGCCAAAGTGCCTTCATTAAGGGCCGCACAATTCATGACAATTTCAAATACGTTCATTGCCTCGCCAAGATGTTCAAACAATCAAAGACACCGGCAGTGATGTTGAAGCTGGATATTGAAAAGGCCTTCGATTCGGTCTCTTGGGAGTTCTTGCTGCAGGTTCTAGAGGCCAAGGGGTTCGGCACCAAGTTTCGTGACTGGATCTCTGTCATGCTGTCTACTGCCACGTCCAAGGTGCTTGTCAATGGCGCCCTCACAGACTCAATTCACCATCAGCAGGGCCTTCGGCAGGGAGACCCTATGTCCCCACTGCTTTTTGTCATTGTGATGGACTGCCTTGCTGCCCTCATCAGTGTTGCTGTTGAAGCCGAGGTGCTCAAGCCTATTGGATCATCTCGCATGCCTTTTCGCACCTCGTTATATGCCGATGATGCTGTAATCTTCATCAACCCGGACCCTTCTGAAATTGCATCCATCAAGCAACTGCTCCAACTCTTTGGCAATGCGACCGGCTTACACACAAATTTTGAAAAGAGTTCTTTCACACCCATCTGTTGTGAGGGCCTGAATTTGTCGTTGATTATGGGTGCCTCAATGGGTGCCTGTAAAAAATTCCCTTGCAAGTACCTAGGAATGCCGCTTTCCGACTCCAGACTGAAGATGGTCGATTATGAGGAATATATAGACAAGATACTATCCAAAGTTCGTTGTTGGAAGCTTGGGCTCATGGGCCTGGACGGGCGGCTTATGCTTGTCAAGCAGTTCCTGTCTGCGATGGTGGTTTTCCAGATGATTGCCCTGGTGCAACCGATTTGGTTACATAAACTTATTGACAAAATAAGAAGGGGCTTTCTTTGGGAGTGCAAGGGGGTTGCCGTTGGGGGCAAATGCTTGGTGAGCTGGAAGCTTGTGTGTCGGCCAAAGATGTATGGGGGACTTGGGATCTCCAACCTGCAAGCTCAAGGCATGGCACTCCGCCTTCGCTGGCTTTGGCAATCCTGGAACGAGCCGGACAAGCCATGGGCATGCCTACCTATGACAGTGGACAAGAAACTTAACGACCTCTTCAATGCATCCGTCAAGTTCGTTCTCGGAAATGGGGAAAGGATTAAGTTCTGGTATGAGCCTTGGCTGAATGGGGTATCCTTGAGTTGTGCAGCGCCGGACCTATTTGCTTGCTGCACTCGCAAAAACCTCACGGTGTCCCAAGCCCTACAAGATGGCCGTTGGATCAGACACCTGCGTCGCCCTCTTACGCCAGCAACTATTATCCAATACACAAAGCTCTGGGAGGCGGTTGCTGATGTGCACCTGCTGCTGGGAACTCCCGACTCAGTGATCTGGAGATGGACGCCGAATGGCGCCTACTCTTCGGCCACTGCATATGCCGTGCAGTTCGAGGGGTGTACTCGCCTCGCCGGTCAGCGACACATATGGGCGGCAGATGCTCCGCTAAAATGCAGAATTTTCGCTTGGCTTGCGATCCTAGGAAAATGTCTTACAGCGGATAACCTGCAGAAAAGAGGATGGCCGCACAACCCAATTTGTTCTCTCTGCCGGGCGGCGGACGAGTGTGCTGATCACCTCCTAGCACGCTGCTCCTACACCCAAGCTCTATGGAGTCTGATGCTCAACCGTTGCAACCTTCCCACCACTCTTGCGCCGACGGCGGCGACAACCAGCCTTGCTGACTGGTGGGAGTCCAACGTGGTGAACGCTAACCTGACCAACTCAAAGGGCTGGGGCGGTATGGCAGTGGCAATCTGGTGGTTCACGTGGTGCGAGAGGAATGCCCGGATTTTCCAAAGCAAGGCGTCCACCGTCAGTGCGGTCTTCAACTTGATGATTGATGAATTTAGGATATGGAACCAGGCTGGGCGTCATAGGATTCAGCTGTTTTTGGACAGACCTCGAGAGCCAGACTGAATTATGTGCTGATGTATGTTGCTGGGTTGCCGGCTGTTGGCATAGTTGATGTATAGCGGCCTGCTCCGACCAAATACTTGTAACACCTTTCCTCTTATAAATGAAAAAGAGAAGCTGCTCCGACAGCGTTTCGTCAAAAAGTGTTGGCGACGACGGTTGCAACGCCACCTTACCCGTCGGCTGCCGGTGCACCAATGAAGAGTCCGGATGCCCCCCCCCCCCCCCGAGCCATCAGTGGCATGCACGGACTTGAGAACCACGGGATGCAACACTGCCGAATGAGTTGGCTACGCCGGCTGCGATCCAGGCACGCCCTGCGGCGGGGAACGTGAAGATGACACATGCCGGTGTAACCGCGGGGATCCACCTCCTGGTGCATCACCAAGACCAAGGCTCACGAGTTCCCGTCGTTGCACCTGAGGTACCTGATTGACATTCGCTGGAGCAGAACTAGAGGATGAATTAATGGATGGGTTGCCAGTGTGCTCCGAGGTGTCTATATGGTCGTCCTTCTCCTTCGCACCACTATTATCACCCGCATCATCATGCTTGCGTCTCCAAATGAACGGAACAAAGTCAGGATCCGGACTGTATCCCTCTGGCTCCCTCTTGAAAGTGAATGCATAGCCCTTGAGCTTGACCACCACATCCGTCACGACAAAAGTTCCAACATCATCCTTGTCCTTTGCCAAAATCTGAGTGTTGGTCATAGCGACGAGAATACGGACAACTCCACGGCGTCGGAGAGTAAAAAGATCCACATCCAACGTCTTACCCATAAGAGTACCAACGGCCCATAATCCCAAAAAATGGCGAACCGTATGAGGAACGCCCTCGACATGAAGCCAAATCTGCTGATGTTCGATCTTATGTGGAACCTCCTGTGATCTCCATGCGGTAATAGTCATATGGGCATTAGCTGATGGCACGTTCATCTGGATTCCATCCACCCTGTCCAAATCCTCAAAAGACGGAAAGCTAACAAGGTAAGCATTCCATCGGACCCATGCTGAATAGCCTCCCACTTCCATTTATCATGGACCGGACATCTTCTGGCAATCTGGCTCTCGACAACGCTAGCCGGTACCATCAAGCCAGTAACCTGAACACGTATCGGTGTCTGTGTCAGCGCCAAGTGCTCTTTCACCACGCAATTTGGTAACTGTACAAAGTAAGTCTCCTCAGCACCAATTCCAGAGACAGAAGCGTTGGGCTTAGCGAGTTTAAGAACCGAGCACTGCAACGTCGGATGAGCTATATTGTCACAAATATAACAGTAATGTTGCACGGTGCAATCTTTCGCTGCATGCGTATCAACCGCGCACTTCCAGCATCGAACCCCCTTCTTAGCCTTGGTCTTGGGCACTGAAACAACCTGCACATCAGACCCTGAAGCCGTCAAAGGCGAGGCATCGACATAGGCATCGTTGGTTGAGGTTGCACAACCTGCTGATAATGTCCTTGCTTTAGAAAGCTTTAGAAAGCTTGAGCGTTCTAAGAATTTTAGAGTATAGATTCATTCATTTTGCTTAGCATGTAATTTATAATGGAATCTCTAAAAAGAAATATGTTTAGAAACGGAGGGAGTAATATTCAAAGCAAGGCGGCAAGTGTGTCAGAAGGAACGTTGACACTTATAACGAGGTAAAGCGAGAGTACGGGACTTTGCTCAGCGGCCTGTAAAATAACTTGAGTTTTCCAAAATCCAAACAATATCTCCGCAAAAGATAGTCAAACAGTAGATAGGATCAGTGTAGATTCCTACAGCGTCTAGCAAGTAGTGGAAGCAAGCGATTTTGCTTTTTGCCCAACTCGTCACTGCAAGAATGGCCTCTCGATATCAGATTCAGTCGCGTCAGAGTCAGACGGCAGCGCAAGCTCGGCGAACATCTTGTCCTCCCGGTTCTTGGCCCATAGCACCACATAGAGGCCCGCAAACATGAGCGCAATCCCCACCAGGCTGCAACGAAATACGAATATGACAATGCTGATGTCAAATGTCAGTGTACCAAATGCAGCTACGCATTGACATATTCTTCCTTGCGGCGCGGCTGCATGGCCGACGTACTACGTACGTACCACCCTGTGCCGATCCATTGCCCAAAGAAGATGAAGGAGATGAAGGCCGAGAACACGGTCTGGAACGGGCTGAACATGGACACCAGGACAGGCCCCTTGCGGCCGATGCTCGACACCTGGAACGTCGTGCACAGGCCAATCACCACACCTCCCTGCACTAGCATTGCCACTATTTTCAGTGCAGGTTACAACGACGTCAGTGTCACATACTATTGCTGAGATCACGGGTCTACAACTTATACTAAATCAGCGACAATTAATATGGATCGACAATGTACTAGTGGTATGTACCACGAGCACAATTTCACCGATTATTCTGGGGATGTTGCCTGCAGTGCCCGCGCCGAGCTTGCCATCCATGATGACCTGGATGATGGCGCTGAAGATCGATCCCATCATGGCGGTGATCACACAGATCGACAGCGGCGCCGGGAACCTCTTGAGGGTTGCAGCCTACATTTGCGCATCAGATTCAGCTCTAATTCTAACAAAATAGCACAGTTATGACTAGTGTTTATCTTATCAGCGTGTACCTGCAGGACAGTGTTGCAAGCGAAGACCGTGACTCCAGTGAGCAGGTACACACAGCCAAGGACCCAATCTCTGTAGATTTTCATGCCAGACAACTCTTGGTCCCTGGGAACGGACTCTGGCACTGTGCCGGGATAGGGATTCTTCAGGAAGCTCACGCACATTGCTCCACTGATGCATACCAACGTACCCAAGATCTTTGCTCTGGTGTACTTGCACCTCCACTCAAATCTCTCAAACCTGCATATATATAAGCAGAGTCACTAGTAGTAGACCTACTTGGTCAGTCCGAAAGTCAACAATGTGTTGTTTTTCCCTTATCAAGGATTTGGTTCGGTACCTCAGGCAGGCGGCGATGACGAAGATGAAGCCAGGGCCAAGATTGGGCATGGCCGAGGCGATTGCTGGTGAGGTCCGCTCGACGCCGAGCATCATCAAGACTTGGTATATTGATACCCTACACAAAGATATAAAAAAAAGATCTCAGTTTAAGGCCGGGCAGATGCCTCCTGTCTAAAAAAAATGTTTTGTTAAACCGATAGCCAGCATTTGGTAGTATCTGAATCTTTACAGCAATGCATTTGATGAACCATGGACATTATGAACAAGTAACCATGTAGGGGTAAATGTCAATCATCATCATAAATAACTAATTAAGAGAATTGCAGATAACTTCATAACATAATAATATATGAAAATCTCAAGTATTTTAATACTTTAAAACCTATAGCTATTGGCAAATCTAAATCTATCAAAATAAACAGTTAGTACACTACTATATATACAGTACAACTTTATTTGAAGCATTTATGATGAAGACTGCCTAGCTATCAATCAAGAGCAGAGATGAACTTCTCGCAAGAAAAAAAAGCAGGGATGGACTGCAAATGACAAGCTCTTAATAATATATATGCGTGGAAGGTTACGATTGATTCATTTTTGTTTCTCACCCTCCAAGGGAGATCATAACGAGCTGGATTATCAACACGGGGCTCCAGCGCTTGGGCCATTTCTTCCTCTCGAGGGCGATGGCGAAGGGGAGAACGACGACGGAGGAGGCGGCGCATGCGACGACGATGATGAAGAGCGACGGGACGCCGGCTACGAGTAGCCGGTTGAGGAACATCATGTAGAGACCGAAGATGCACTGCACCGCCAGCAGCCCGCAGATGGTCAGCACGTCGCTGAATGAGAAGGACACGCCGCCGCCCAGCATCTTCGTCTACCTCCTCCGCCGGCCGGCAAGATCAATCAGCAGCTGCGGTGTACGCAAGCGCAGGAAGATATATACCGAGGGCCTTAGTTATGTGTGTGTGTGAGAGAGAGGTGTATATATATAGCGCTGGTATACATTCTTGCATGTTCGATCGTGCGAAGAAGAAAAGTCACCGATGGACAAAGAGTTGGTTAAAGGCAGATTTTATTCTAGTCTTCCCTGAGTACTAAACTTTAGGATGGAAAGATTTTACTACCGCGATGGAGAAGAAAGACGGGAAGTTGGATTTTGGAGTGTCAGGCTCGACCTCCACCTAGGAAATTGTGCTCCGTACGCGGGTGACACGTGTGAGGGAGGTGGTTCCACCCTGGCGCTTGCCGCCTACGTGTGGATCGTTGCTGCATGCATGGCCGCAGGTAGCCAATTGCGTTCGGGACTGCGGGCTGCCGCTCGGTCAGACAGGAAGGCATGGGAGATGGGACCCGGCCCATGTACGGGCAGATGGGCGACACGTGTAACGATCAGAGAAGCTGCTACGCGCGGGTCTTCTAGAGCGGATAAGGTTAATGGACAGAGACCGTCGTCACTCATCGTTTGCCTTGTCCATTTGGATCTGGATTTTTTTTTTCAACTGCGCCCACGACGCGTTGGCAGAGATATAGCTGTACCTCTTGCAAAGTTTGTATCAAACCATTAAGACGGACATTTCGTACCATGTGTAAATTGTTTGATCGCAAGATGGGACGTGTCGTATTAAAATGAATTATTTCTTTTTTTACTCGGAAGACTATTTTAAAGGAAGTGACTGGCTAATTTTCTTGCGCCGTTCACCACCTCCGCAACCGTTATATATGATTTTCATCGGGCGGCCCACCGCGACCCACCATAGAACTTCAAGAGCGACCAGACAGACCAGGGGAGGTAAGGGCGGTTCCCCGTGTGCGGTGGCACCGTGGTCAAGCGCAATACCGAACCGAGAACAGGGGGTTTTAGTGATGTACAGAGGAGAGAGGAAACTAAGAGACGAGGAAGAAGAGGAGCGGACGAAGGACAAGGGCTCAACGACGTGCTTAAGCTTGCGCAACATGCATTTGGGCATATCATCCACAACACTGACAACAACACCGTAATAGAGTGCCTCAAGAATGGTATCCATTACAGCTAGATGAGCAAAAAATTCCTTCCAATCGGTGCAACAAAGCTCAGAACAGAAAAATCTCCAGACCTTAACCCTTATCAAAGAAGAGAAATCTTACAAAGTACTCCATGTCCATGTAACCGTCGACCATGCTAATATCGTCATCAGTGCTCTCATCCCCATCCTTCCACGATGGTGTGGTCACCAACGGCGAGAATTGCGGTCGTCGGTGTGGTCGACCGAGTTCCGGACAAAGAGAGAAGAGCGAGGAGAGCGAGGGGGGAGATAGTGAGCCGGCTCGGGTCCTTTTGACCTGGTCGGAACGGCCTGCCCTAACAGCCATGAGTGGCCGCGCCGTCTGTCCCTAGCTAATGTGGCCCTGATAGGTGGGTCAGGCGTGTCATAAACCCCATTACAACGTAACGATTCAACAACTAGTTTTTTTTAACAAACCAAAAAGGTAGGTTTTAGGAAATTTTAAAAAAGTTGAATCCTACCAAATTGTGGTAGTTTTATGATATTTTTACTCTGTAAAAAACTTTTGTACTCTTTTTTATTTCCCTGTGACTTTTTTGACGGAAAAGGCAGGTGCCATGCCAGTGTCATGTTGATACCCTATCATATTTTTCTGATGAATACTGGTCTCCGTGGTGGCCTTCTCTTAAAAAAGTAAGGAAGTAAAGAATGATCAATGTCTGCAAGGTTTGGATGGCTAATTTTATGGGGAGAGTACTGCCAGGGAGCGCAGAAGGCATACGCATACACCAGAAACTGAATTACCCTGGCCGCCTGCTCACTTGCTAATTGCTATCGTTCCACTCTCGGAGGAACAAGTTACACTATCCGCTTTGCTGTATGCATGTCAAAGTTCAGACCTCACCAGCCATCACGAGCCGTGCACGGTCTCGCTCTCCAATTAACAGAGACACTTACACTACCGTACCAGTAGCCTGGTCATCATGAGTGTTGAGTATACGTATTGTGTGTATATTGCGTATTGGACCTGCCTTCTAGTTTTTTATATAGTTGAGGTCTGTGGCCCACCGTTGTACATCATATATACGTACCTATGCACGAGAGCAATATATCGTGCAATCATAATCTCATACATGGTATCAGTTTTTAGGTTCTAACCTAGCCTTCCTCTGCCGCCGCCCGTGCGCCCCCCCCCCCCCCCTCCCCGCCGGCCGCCGCCACTTTCCCACCGCCGCCCACGCATCTCCTGCGCCCCGCCGCCGCCCGATCTCCCCTGCCGCTGCCCATCCACTCCTCGGCCGCCGCGGTTTTTTCCGCCTCGCCCAACCCAGCGCGATTCCGCGAGCCTGCGCCGTCCGAGCCACTCGCCACCCACGCGCTACTCGCCACTCGCCACTCGCGCCGCCTGCCACCCGCGAACGCCAATCGCCACCCTCGCGCTACGCGCCGCCTGCCACCCGCGAACGCCACTCGCCACCCGCGCGCTACCCGCCACTCGCGCCGCCTGCCACCTGCGAACCCGCGCGCTGCCTGCCACCCGCGAACCCGCGACCCCGCCCGCCACCCGCTTCTCCTGTGCCAAGAGGCTTCTACCCGACCCGTCAACCGCATTATCCGCGCCGTCCGAGCCGCCCGCTCCGTCCCGTCCTCGCTATGTCGTCCGTCACCTCCTCCGCGTCCACCAACTCCAACCCGTTCGCCGACGCCAACCCTCCCGGCGTCAATAACATCCGCAACCTCAACATCTTCGAGCGGGTGCCGGTTCGTCTCTCGCAGGCGTACTCCTCCTACTACACGTGGAAGACGTATTTTTCCCTCGTGTTCCGGGAGTATCACCTCATCGACCACATGGACGGCACCGTCGACTCCAGCCTCGTCCCCGAGTTCCATGACTGGTCCACCATCGACACCACGATCATCCGCTGGTTCTTCCTCACCATCTCGTCGGACCTCTTCCAGACGGTCGTGGCGGACGGTGACGATGCCTGCGCCGTGTGGACCAAGCTGAACGGGCTCTTCACCGACAACCAGCTCCAGCGTCGTGTTTTTTTGCAGCAAGAGTTTTTCGGGTGTCATCAGGACAACACCTCCGTCGACGAATACTATCACTGCCTGAAGACTCTCGCTGACGAGCTCCCCGATATTGGCGCAAAGATCGATGATGACCTCCTCCTCAACACGCTCACCGCCGGGCTCAACGAGGACTTCGGCAACGCCGTGGCAAACCTCAGCCTCATCCCCAACCGTCTTTCGCCAAGTTCGTTGCGTACCTCCGCTTGGAGGAGCGGCGGATGAACCAGGTGAAGGCGCGGGCTATCCACACCGCCCTCGCCGCCGACACCACCCGCGAAGGCTCCTCGGCGCCTCCAGCCGCCCCGGCCGCGCCCCCGCCGCCGTTCCCGGCGCAACCGTCGTACCCGGCCACCCAGCAGTCGGGGCTGCTCCCGCTGCCCTATGGGCCGCCCGCCCCTCCCACCCCTCCCGCCGAACGGCGCCGCAGGGGCCGCCGCGGCGGTCAGCAGCAGCAGCCGTAGGGCGCCGGCCAGCCCCGTCAGCAGCAGCAGCAGTTCTAGGTGCCCCCTCTGTGGGCCTCCGGCTACAACCCGTGGACCGGTGTTGTTCATGCCTACACCATGCCGATTCCATGGGCTCCTGCACCGACCCTTCCCGTGCCGCGCCCGCCGGTGCATCAGGCGTACTAGGCGGCTCCGCAGCCGTATGGAGGCTACCCACTGCCGCAGCTGAGCGGCGCCTATTGTCTCCCTGCGGCCCCGCCGCCGCCCTCGCCGGCCCTGCCGCCGACGCCTTGGGATCCGGCGCTCCTCGCCGCGCTGCACACCGCGCCTACGCCGAACAACTACACTGGAGGCGGTGATTGGTACATGGACACCGGGGCTACGGCTCACATGTTTGCTCATCCTGGTAATCTTGCCTCCTTCACTCCTGTCACTACCGACCGCCGCATCATTGTCGGCGACGGTTCCACAATACCTATCACACATGTCGGGCACACTTCTTTTCCTTCTAATTCCATGCCTATTACTTTGTCTAACATACTTGTGTCACCTCATCTTATTAAGAACCTCGTTTCCGTTCGTTGTTTAACTCATGAAAATCCTGTTACTATTGAATTTGACGAGCTTGGTTTTTGTGTCAAGGACGCTCGAACCAGGATGGTACTTCACCGATGTGACAGCCTCGACGAGCTCTATCCGGTGCATCTGCCGTCCACCTCCACCACTGCACCGGTTGCTCTCTCCGCCGGCGTCGAGCTCTGGCACGCTCGTTTGGGTCATCCCAACCCCGTCACACTTTGTCATATTCTTAGGAGTTTCAGTTTCAGTTGTAATAAGATAGAGGATCACACCTGTCATGTCGGCAAACATGTTCGCCTCCCGTTTAATAACTCCACCACCATAGCTTCTTTTCCTTTTCAGTTGATTCATAGCGATGTGTGGACCTCTCCGGTTCCTAATAATTCGGGCTATTTATATTTTCTGGTTATCCTTGATGATTATTCTCACTATGTGTGGATGTTTCCTTTAAGACGAAAGTCGAATGCACTCTCCACTTTGACATCTTTTTACTCATATGTTAGCATGCAGTTTGGGCGTCCCATCCTTGCTCTTCAGACTGACAATGGAAAAGAGTTCGACAACCTTGCTTTCGGCACTTTTCTGTCGCACCACGGCACAGTTTTTCGTCTCACATGCCCGTATACTTCACAGCAGAACGGTCGAGCCGAACGTGTCCTTCGCACTCTGAACGACTGCGTTCGCACGCTCCTGTTCCTAATGTGCCGCCTCGTTTCTGGCCGGACGCACTCGCTACTGCTTCACTTCTCATTAACCTTCGCCCTTGCCGCCCACGGTGGAACTATGCACCTCACCATCTTCTCTTCGGTACGCCCCCATCTTATGATGGCTTGTGTATTTTCGGGTGCCTTTGCTATGCTAGCACTGCTGACTCCACTCCTCACAAACTCGCACCTCGTTCTATCGCTTGCATCTTCATCGGCTACCCCTCCAACTCCAAGGGATATCGGTGCTACGATCCTGTCTCCCACCGTGTGTTCACTTCCCAGCACGTTTACTTTTATGAGCATGTGTTTCCGTTCAGCAGGTACCCTCGGCTGTTCCTCCCGCCGCCGGTGACGCGGGCCTCTCGACGCCGCTCCCAGGGCGCTCGCGCGCCTCTCTTGGCCCACCACCTGGCTTTGAGGCGCACCCCCCGCATGCGGCGCCTCCTCCAGCCGCGGCCCTGGCGCCCCCGGCGCCCCCGACGTTTGCGCCGGTGGCCCCCGCGGCCCCCTCAGCGCCCGCGGCCCCCATGGCCCTCCCGGTGCCCCCGGCGGCAGGTCCGGTCACCCGCGCCCGTACGGGCGTTTTTCGCCCGAGCTCGCGCTATGCTGCGGATGACTACGTCCATGCGGCGTCCAACTCTGAGCTGTCGCCGTTGCCATCCTCCGTACGAGCCGCTCTTCGTGACCCGCTCTGGATGGCTGCGATTCAAGAGGAGTTTGACGCCCTGTTGCGCAACCGGACGTGGCAGCTTGTTCCCCGTCCCCGGCACGCCAACGTGATTACCGGGAAGTGGGTCTTCAAACACAAGCTCCGTCCTGATGGTACCCTTGATCGCTATAAAGCGCGCTGGGTCATTCGTGGCTTCTGACAGCGTGCTGGCATCGACTTCACCGACACCTTCGCTCTGGTCGTCAAGCCCGGCACGATACGCACGGTTCTTCACCTTGCGGTCTCCCGTACTTGGCCGGTGCACTAGATGGACGTCTCCAACGCCTTCCTCCATGGTCACCTCGCGGAGCAGGTCTTCTGCCAGCAGCCCACCGGGTTTGTTGAGCCGGCGCTTTCCCGACCACGTGAGCCTGCTCTCGCGGTCCTTGTACGGACTTAAGCAGGCTCCGCGCGCTTGGTACCAGCGCATAGCGGCGTTTCTCCATCAGCTTGGGTTCCGCTCTACCCGCTCAGACGCCTCGCTCTTCGTCTATGATCAGGGCTCTGACACGGCTTACTTGCTACTCTATGTCGACGACATCATCCTGACGGCATGTATGGCTGGTCTCCTCAGTCAGCTCACGGCTCGTCTTCGCGCTGAGTTCGCCATCAAGGACTTGGGTCCTTTGCACTACTTCCTTGGTGTTGAGGTGGTGCACCGTCCGGATGTGATGCGAAGCATCCTATGGTCATCCCCATGGACCTACCATTGTCTCACCAAGTGCCAAGAGGACCTATGACATGAGCACGAGCTAGAGCTCTCAATACCGAGGTGACTTCCTTCCTTAGTGATATTACATATGATCCACTCGAGACATGGCTACTACCTAAGTCCGAAATGTTGTCCATGATTAGGTACCAAGAGGACCCTCCCGAAGAGGCACGTGAAGACGGACAAGTCCCCAAGTTCACGGAAGAAGAGAACCAACGGAAGGAGTCAAGAACAGCTCCCAGGTCCCGGACATCCGGCCATGACCTCGGACATCCGGCCCCTGGAGGTGTCGCCTGCAGCAACGGACCAGCGGCCAAGTCTATAGGGCCCGGACATTCGGCGGCCAGCCCGGACATCCGGCCCCGGCCCGGAAATCCGACCTCCTCCCTGGAAATCTGGACACCGCCTTTCCAGAAAGCTTCAAAACCGATCCTGCCAGAACGGACATCCGGCCCCCCAGCCCGGACATCCGGCTCCTCCTGAAGGCCCGGACATCCGGCCCCGTCTGTCTACGCATAGTAAAGGGTCGAGGCCCATGTACCCCTTCGCCCACCTAGACTATATATACTCCTCCTCCTCCCTCTTTCTAGGGTTAGCGTTGTGATAGCTCATATGTGAGATAGAGCCTCGCTCATCCATCTGGATCTACTCCATCGCGAGGGACCGACACCTCTTCGGAGAAGATCCACTTGGATTCAAGACCCCTAACGGGAAGACCTCAAGACCTCCTCACGGAGAAGAACCGGTTACCCTATGTATCGTCTCTTGTTGGATTTGGACCGTGTGATCTCTATGTGTACTCGGATCTAGCATATGTGTGACCTAATCTTGTTGGTTTGAGTGATTCTATCGAGTTTTCCCTCGTGATTTTTCCTCGTGTTCTTCGTGTTCATCACGGGATCCGCTTCTTTCGTGAAAGATCGACCGTATAGGTTTCCACCCTACATCATCTTGGTATCATGAGCCACATTGATCACGATTTCGGAGCCTCCCCTCTTTGTTTTCTAGCCTAATTTTGTTGTGTTCTTCCCCAATTTCAAAAATCCCCACCAAAAATAGCCCCAAATTTTTTTGTGATTTGTTGGTGTGATGAAGTTTTGTTGGATTTGATCCGCGAATTTTGTGTGTTGCAGGTAGATTTAGCTTTCCCCCATCTTTTCCCCAATTTCCATCCACAAAATCCCCCGAATTTTGCCTTGAATTTTCCTTTTCCACGCGGAGTTCTTCGAGTTCGTCCACGGATCCAGAGCCCAGACATCCGGCCCGAACCCTCGGACATCCGGCCATCCCGGACATCCGGCCCCTGACAGCATCACTTCCATCCAGCGCCCCGTTTCCCACCTAACTTCCGCCAAATTTTGCTCCGGTGCCCACATTCACTTCCACATACCACCATCCCTTCCACATAGCACCACCATTGCTTACCCACTACCAGTTCCGAGAATTGTGACACGTTTTGCTTTGAGAATTTGAGTTGCCGTTACCGTGTCCTATTGTGTTTCGGCTATTTAGGTACGGTTCGACATCAACATCACCGCCGCTCATCTTTGCCACGGACTCGTCATCAACAATGACCACTCCACCATTTTGACACCATACCGTAAGCAAGAACGGTAACCTCATCTTGGTATCTTGATATCATTATACATTCTTGCCATTGCATTGATAACCACCATAGCCCAATTTTGCGTATCTGACCTATCGATACTAGCTTTTGAGTATTGCCGGCAACGTCACTTGTGCACATTAGTGGTCATACTTCCCATAGTATACATACCATATCATCGCGGTACATATCTTGGAATCATCTTTTGTGTCACAAAGTTGTCATCGCATACACAATTGCTACCTTGGTTCGTGAAGTTTTGCATGAGAAAAGTGCTCAAAAGAGAAAGAGCTAATCAAGCTTTTAATCAAAAGGGAAAGATAAGCAAAGAGCTTATAAGCAAGAACCATAGCATCATACTACATTAAGATTGTTATACTCGATCATCTTGGATTATATCATCGGAATACCATACATATAGCATACTTGGGATAGAAGTCATTGCAATTTTGCTTAGTAGGGTGTGCAAAAGTTTCGTATCCGCCTATTGTGCAATCGTGCTAGCGTCTCTCTAGTGCTGTGCAACAAGAGCATTTTTGTGGATTCCACATTTTGTCTCATTCCTTGGTTGCACGACCCCACTTATCTATTTGCGTGTGTGTTTCCGTGTACCATATCTTGCTATTGGTCTACTTGTGGCATTTGCAAATTTGTGAATCTATTCCAACATTATTGAAGCTCAGTAACAATTGCATCAAATTTTGTGCCACCATCCTAACCAAGCTCCACCATAAGCTTTTATTTGTGTAGGTGTGAGAAACCGACATGAATTTGTACCAATTGTGCTATTTCCTTGTTCCACATTTGAGTGATCATTGATCCATCTTCAAGATCAGTCAAGGTACATTTGGTATAAGTTCTTCTCTTTCTACCACTCACGTATTTGTTTGGAATGATGGATAGGCCAAGTACTTCTACCAACCCACTCTTCATCGAGCAAGACGACGACATGTCCTCCTACGTCACAAAGAGCCACCTCTTTGGTGCACAACAAGCTTTGCATCAAGAGCAACAAGCAATGAGCGACCGCATCGACCATCTCGCCACCGACTTGCGACTATCTGAGCAACGTACAAGAGACTACTTCGACAACAAGCTTGATGAACACAAACAAGAGAATGACACAAGAATGGATGAGATTCGTGCCTTGTTGGTCAACCGCTCTTCTACCACTTCGTCTTACTCAAGATGGAGCTGGTCGAGTCGACACTCCGACGACACCATCTCCGGCTCAAGTACTCCTACATCGAACACTCTTCGTCGTGCTGCATGTCAAGATCGTCAAGCAAACCGCAATCCTCTACACGACAACGACTCTCAAGAGCAAGCTCGCGTGAAAGAACATCGACACCGTCAAAACCAAGCTACCTTCGCGCAAGCACAAGAACGACAATGTCAACGCCAACAACAAGAGGAAGAGCATGCGCGACAACACCAAGATGCACAAGATGCCGAGGCACAACGCCAAGAACAACAACTACGCGAAGCTCAAGCACTTGAGGTGCAACGTGCCCTCCGAGATTCAAGTCGAGCCGTAGCCACGTGCAACCGCCAAGCCCGTGAGCAACAAGAAGCGCTTCGTGATGAAGTTCAAGAACGACTATATCAAGCTCGCGCGCATCGTCAAGCTCGACAAGTGATGTCGCTTGAAGCTACGTTGGTATTTCCCCAAAGAGGAAGGGATGATGCAGCACAGCGGCGGTAGGTATTTCCCTCAGATATGAAACCAAGGTTATCGAACCAGTAGGAGAACCAAGCAACACAACGTAAACAGCCCCTGCACACAAATAACAAATCCTCGCAACCCGACGTGTTAAAGGGGTTGTCAATCCCTTCCGGGGTACGTCGCCTCAAGATAAGCAAACGGACGTGAGATAAATTTGTAGTAAATTGATAGATAGATCGCAAATAAAATAAATAGAAATAAAACGCAGCAAGGTATTTTTGTATTTTTGGTTTAATAGATCTAAAAATAAATGCAAGGAAAAAAGAGTAGATCGCAAAGGCAAATATATGAGAAAGAAGACCCGGGGGCCGTAGGTTTCACTAGTGGCTTCTCTCGAGAAAAATATCAAACGGTGGGTGAACAAATTACTGTTTGGCAATTGATAGAACTTCGAATAGTGATGACGATATCTAGGCAATGATCATTACATAGGCATCACGTCCAAGATTAGTAGACCGACTCCTGCCTGCATGTACTACTATTACTCCACACATCGACCGCTATCCAGCATGCATCTAGTGTATTAAGTTCATGGAAAAATGGAGTAATGCAATAAGAACGATGGCATGATGTAGACAAGATCTATCTATATAGAGATAGACCCCATCGTTTTATCCTTAGTAGCAACAATACATATGTGTCGTTTCCCTTCCTGTCACTGGGATCAAGCACCGTAAGATCGAACCCACTACAAAGCACATCTTCCCATTGCAACATAAATAGATCAAGTTGGCCAAACAAAACCCAAATATCGGAGAAGAAATATGAGGCTATAAGCAATCATGCATATAAGAGATCAAAGAAACTCAAATAACTTTCATGGATATAAAAAGATAGATCTGATCATAAACTCAAAGTTCATCGATCCCAACAAACACACCGCAAAAGAGTTACATCATATGGATCTCCAAGAGACCATTGTATTGAGAATTCAGTGAGAGAGAGAAAGCCATCTAGCTACTAACTATGGACCCGAAGGTCTACAAAGAACTACTCACGCATCATCGGAGAGGCACCAATGGAGGTGGTGAACCCCATCCGAGATGGTGTCTAGATTGGATCTGGTGGTTCTGGACTCTGCGGCGGTTGGATGAATATTTCGTCGATGCCTTTAGGGTTTCTGGAATATTGGGGTATTAATAGAGCAAAGTGGCGGTCCGGGGGCACAACCCACCAGGGCGCGCCTGGGCCTCCTGGCGCGCCCTGGTGGGTTGTGCCCCCCTTGTGGCACCCCCCCACGTGCAGCCAGGGCCCGTTGTGTTCCTTTTGGCCCATAAAAATTCTCCGTAAAGTTTCGGGGCATTTGGACTCCGTCTGGTATTGATTTTCTGCGATGTAAAAAACATGGAAAAAACAACAACTGGCACTTGGCACTATGTCAATAGGTTAGTACCAAAAAATGATATAAAATGATTATAAAACATCCAAGATTGATAATATAACAGCATGGAACAATAAAAAATTATAGATACGTTGGAGACGTATCAACAAGCTCCTCCACAAGCTCGACAAGAACATCAAGTTCACTAAGAGCAAGAAGACAATGGAAATCATCCACGACAAGAACAAGATGAGGTTGACAATCCTCCACGACAAGGGCGTCGTCATCCCCGACCCCAACACAATGAAGAGCAACGCTACGGCAAGCTAAAGTTTACCATGCCCAAGTTTTCCAGAAGCAATGATCCCGAAGAGTACCTATCATGGGCATTGAAGGTTGACAAAATCTTCCGCTTGCACAACTATGAGGAAGAGAAGAAGATCGCGATGGCATCCCTTGAGTTCCAATACTACATCGTCATTTGGTGGGAACAAATCATTGAGCGCCGAGTGGCAAAAAGTGAACCACCCATCATTACTTGGGCGTAAATGAAGGATGTCATGAGAGCACGTTTCGTACCAAACTACTACAACCGTGACCTCTTCAAGAAACTCCAACTCCTCAAGCAAGGAAACAAAAGCGTTGAAGAGTACTACAAGGAAATGGAGATTGCCATGATACGAGCCAATGTCACGGAAGATGATGAGCAAACTATGGCACGTTTCTTGAATGGACTCAATCATCCTATCAAGAAGATAGCCGACTTCCAACCATACTCGAACCTCATTGAGCTAGTGCATCAAGCTACCAAAGCGGAACGTCAAGTGCAAGATGACTTCAAGCATGCCAAGTTCTCATCCAAGTTCTATGGCTTCTCCAACAACCAAGCTTCAATGACTCCAATACCTTCTACCTCAACCAAGCCATCTGCAAGCAATGGCGACAAGTCAAGTTACAAGAAAACTTCGACAACCTCAAGTCCTCCTCCTACTATAAGCAACTTCAAGCCGAGAGCTTCATCATCATCTACCCCAACCGATGAGACCATCAAGACAAGTTCCTTCAAATGCATCACATGCGGCGGCCGAGGCCACAAGTCTTTCGAGTGTACAAACTAGCGCACCATGATCTTCAACGACGATGGTACATATGACTCCATGAGTGAAGGAGAAATGGAAGCCCTTGAGCAAGTGGCCATGCACCGGCAAGTGAACGAGGATGAAGATGATCATGTCTTTTGTGACGAAGATTCGAGCCCCGCTCTTGTTGTATCCAAGGTCTTGACTCTTCAACATCAACAAGACGAAGACCAAAGATGCCATATCTTCCACACCAAGGCCGGCATCAATGGAAGGTACGTCAAGGTCATCATCGATGAAGGGAGTTTTCATGACTTGGCAAGTGAAGAACTATGCTCCACGATCCAATTAGTCAAGATGAAGCACCAGCATCCCTACAAGGTTCAATGGCTAAGCGACTTCGGCACTATCCAAGTCGAGCATACGGTCAAGGTTTCCTTCAAGATAGGAGCTTACAAAGACACTTTGGAGTGTGATGTCATTCCGATGTCCGTTTGCCACCTCCTTCTTGGACGGCCATGGCAATTTGACCGAGGCGTCATCCACAACGGGTGTACAAATCACTATAGCTTCAAGATGAAAGGAAAAGAGTACGTGCTATGACCTATGTCTCCAAGCCAAGTGATCGCCGACAAGCAAGCCACCCATCATGGAGATAATATTGAGAGAGCGAACCACCCAAAAGAGAGTGAGTGCCACAAGCCAAAATTTAGTGCCTCCATGATGAGCGACAAGAAAAACTTAGTCCTATTTGCCACCAAAAGTGAGATGAGAGAAGTGTGTAGAACCCATCAAGTGTCATGCACTATGTCCTTTTGTGCAAGGACGACGCACCAAAAGCTAACACCTCTCAGAATCTACCTCTAGTGTTATCTTCTCTTTTGCAGGAATTCCAAGATGTTTTTCCTGATGAGCTACCTCCGGGACTACCACCACTACGATGCATTGAACACCGAATCGACCTCACCCCCGGAGCTCCACTTTCAAACAAGGCTCCCTACCGCGTCAACCCCAAGGAAACTAAGGAGATCCAACAGCAAGTACAACAACTCATCGACAACGGCCATGTACGCGAAAGCTTAAGCCCTTGTGTCGTACCGGTAATCCTTGTTCCCAAGAAAGATGGTACATATTGCATGTGTTCCGATTGTCGTCCTGTCAATGCTATTATCGTGCGTTATCGTTACCCCATTCCACGCCTAGATGATATGCTTGATGAGCTTAGCGGAGCCACCATTTTCTCTAAAATTGACCTTAAAAGTGGCTACTATTAAATATGCATCCAAGAAGGTGATGAATGAAAAACCGCATTTAAGACCAAATTTGGCTTATATGAATGGCTTGTTATGCCAATGGGTTTATCCGAAGCACCCGGTACATTCATGCGACTCATGCATTTTGTTCTTTGACCCTATATTGGTGTATTTGTTGTGGTATACTTCGACGACATTCTTGTCTTTAGCAAATCCCTCAAAGAACATGTCACCCATATTAAAACTGTGTTGCAAATTCTTAGGAAAGAGCGCCTCTATGCTAATATGGACAAATGCCTTTTCGGTGTTGATAAGCTTGTTTTCTTGTGTTTTGTTGTGTCTTATAAGGGTGTTCATGTTGATGAATCTAAGATCAATGTTATTAAAACTTGGCCCCAACCAACCAACTTGCAACAAGTGCGTAGCTTCCTTGGTTTAGCCGGTTTCTACCGTAGCTTTGTTAAGGATTTTAGCACTATTGCATCTCCTTTACATGCTTTGAGTAAGAAGAATGCACCCTTTGTTTGGGGACCATCTCAAGATAGCGCATTTAATGAGCTCAAGAATTTGCTTACTCATGCTCCCGTGCTTGCATTACCCAACTTTGACAAACCTTTTGAAGTTCATTGCGATGCTAGTAGTAATGGCATAGGAGATGTGTTATCGCAAGAGAAGTGCCCCGTAGCATACTTTAGTGAGAAACTATCCGGAGCGCAACTCAACTATCCCATCTATGACAAAGAGCTATATGCTTTAGTGCGAGTTTTGCGTGAATGGGAACATTATCTTCTACCTCATGAATTTGTCATCCACACCGATCATGAAACACTTAAATACATTAAGGGTCAAACTAAGTTGAACAAGCGTCATGCTAAATGGAGTGAATTCATTGAGTCATTTCCTTATGTCATCAAGTACATCAAAGGTAAGGAAAATGTTGTGGCGGATGTGCTTTCCCGCAAATACATGCTTGTTACTAAACTTGAATTGAATGTCATTGGCTTTGAGCACATAAAAGACTTGTATGCGCATGATCCTACTTTTGCTATTCCTTATGCCAAATGTTTGACGCATACATCTTGGGAACGCTATTACATCAAAGATGATTATCTTATGAGAGCTAACAAACTATGCATTCCCGAGTCTTCTCTTCGTTTGTTACTTTTGCAAGAATCTCATGGAGGAGGACTAATGGGACACTTTGGACGCGACAAGACATTTGCCACGCTCTCCAAGAACTATTTTTGGCCCAAGATGTCCCGCGACATCTCACGTTTCACCACTTGCTGCTCTACATGTCGCAAAGCTAAGTCTACAGCTCAATCTCATGGCCTTTACATGCCACTTCCTATTCCATATCACCCATGGGAAAATATTAGTATGGACTTTGTGCTTGGTTTGCCTAGAACTAGAAATGGAAAGGATTCCATGTTTGTTGTTGTGGACCGTTTCTCTAAAATGGCACAATGGCACATTTTATACCATGCAACAAGATAGACGATGCTTCATATGTTGCAAATCTTTTTTGTAGGGAAATCTTGCGCCTACACAGAGTGCCAAAGACGATTGTCTCGGACCGTGACGTCAAGTTCTTGAGTTACTTTTGGAAGACCTTATGCGCCAAGCTCGGAATCAAGCTCTTATTCTCTTCGGCATACCATCCTCAAACCGACAGCCAAACGAAGGTGACAAACCGCACACTCTCCACTCTACTACGCATGTTAATCAAGAAGAACATCAAGGAATGGGAGGAGTGCCTACCCATCGCCGAGTACGCCTACAACCGCGCAAGACATTCGACTACCGGCAAGTCCCCCTTCGAGGTCGTCTACGGTTTCAACCCGTTGTCTCCATTGGACATTCTTCCTCTACCACTACAAGAGCGCACCAACATGGACGCGAGTGCCCGAGTCAACTACCTCAAGAAGATGCATGAAGATACAAGGCACACCATCAAGCGCCAAGTACAACGACTCGCGACCAAGCTCAACGTCAACAAGTAACCCATGATATGCAACATTGGAGATCTTGTGTGGCTACACCTTCGCAAGGACCGCTTCCCCAACGAACGCAAGTCCAAACTTCTACCACGAGCCGATGGACCCTTCAAGGTGCTTGCACGCTACAACAACAACGCCTACAAGATCGACATCCCACGTGACAAGTACTCCGTGAGCGACATCTTCAATGTCAACGATCTATCTCCCTACCATGGTGATGAAGATTTCGATCCGAGGTCAGATCTTTCCCAAGGGAGGGGAGATGATGCGGAGCATCCTATGGGCATCCCCATGGACCTACCATCGTCTCACCAAGTGCCAAGAGGACCTATGACACGAGCACGAGCTAGAGCTCTCGAGACCGAGGTGACTTCCTTCCTTAGTGATATCACATATGATCCACTCGAGACATGGCTACTACCTAAGTCCGAAATGTTGTGCATGATTATGTACCAAGAGGACCCTTCCGAAGATGCACGTGAAGACGGACAAGTCCCAAGTTCACGGAAGAAGAGAACCAACGGAAGGAGTCAAGAACAGCTCCCAGGTCTCGGACATCCGGCCATGACCCCGGACATCCGGCCCCTGGAGGTGTCGCCTGCAGCAACGGACCAGCGGCCAAGTCTACAGGGCCCGGACATCTCGCGGCCAGCCCGTACATCCGGCCCCGGCCCGGAAATCCGACCTCCTCCCCGGAAATTCGGACACCGCCTTTCCAGAAAGATTCAAAACCGATCCTGCCAGCCCGGACATCCGGCCCCCCAGCACGAACATCCGGCTCCTCCTGAAGGCCTGGACATCCGGCCCGACACCCGGACATCCGGCCCTGTCTGTTTGTGCACAGTAAAGGGCCGAGGCCCATGTACCCCTTCGCCCACCTAGACTATATATACTACTCCTCCCTCTTTCTAGGGTTATGATGACCCACAAGTATAGGGGATCTATCGTAGTCCTTTCGATAAGTAAGAGTGTCGAACCCAACAAGGAGCAGAAGGAAATGACAAGCAGTTTTCAGTAAGGTATTCCCTACAAGCACTGGAATTATTGGTAACAGATAGTTTTGTGTAAGGTAATTTGTAACGGGTAACAAGTAACAAAAGTAAACAAGGTGCAGCAAGGTGGCCCAATCCTTTTTGTACCAAAGGACAAGCCTGGACAAACTCTTATATAAAGGAAAACGCTCCCAAGGACACATGGGAATTATCATCAAGCTAGTTTTCATCACGCTCATATGATTCGCGTTCGTTACTTTGATAATTTGATATGTGGGTGGACCGGTTCTTGGGTACTGCCCTTCCTTGGACAAGCATCCCACTTATGATTAACCCCTCTTGCAAGCATCCTCAACTACAAAAGAAGTATTAAGGTAAACCTATGTTGGGGATCGTAGCAGAAATCAAAAAATTTCTACGCATCACCAAGATGCATCTATGGAGTTTACTAGCAACGAGAAGGAAGGAGTGCATCTACATACCCTTGTAGATCGCGAGCGGAAGCGTTCAAGTGAACGGGGTTAATGGAGTCGTACTCGTCGTGATCCAAATCACCGATGACCGAGCGCCGAACGGACGGCACCTCCGCGTTCAACACACGTACAGAGCAGCGACGTCTCCTCCTTCTTGATCCAGCAAGGGGGAAGGAGAGGTTGATGGAAATCCAGCAGCACGACGGCGTGGTGGTGGAAGTAGCGGGGATCCTGGCAGGGCTTCGCCAAGCGCAAGCGGGAGGGAGAGGTGTCACGGGAGGGAGAGGGAGGCGCCAGGGGCTAGGGTACTACTGCCCTCCCTCCCCCCACTATATATAGGGGTCCTGGGGGGGCGCCGGCCCCCTGGAGATCCCATCTGAAGGGGGGGCGGCGGCCAAGGGGGTGGCTTGCCCCCCAAGCCAAGTGGGGCGCCCCCCACCCCGAGGGTTTCCAACCCTAGGCGCAGCGGAGGCCCAAGGGGGGCGCACCAGCCCACCAGTGACTGGTTCCCCTCCCCACTTCAGCCAATGGGGCCCTCCGGGACAGGTGGCCCCACCCGGTGGACCCCCGAGACCCTTCCGGTGGTCCCGGTACAATACCGATAACCCCCGAAACTTTCCCGGTGGCCGAAACTGGACTTCCTATATATAATTCTTCACCTCCGGACCATTCCGGAACTCCTCATGACGTCTGGGATCTCATCCGGGACTCTGAACAACTTTCGGGTTTCCGCATACTAATATCTCTACAACCCTAGCGTCACCGAACCTTAAGTGTGTAGACCCTACGGGTTCGGGAGACATGCAGACATGACCGAGACGACTCTCCGGTCAATAACCAACAACGGGATCTGGATACCCATGTTGGCTCCCACATGTTCCACGATGATCTCATCAGATGAACCACGATGTCGAGGATTAAATCAATCCCGTATACAATTCCCTTTGCCAATCGGTACGTTACTTGCCCGAGATTCGATCGTCGGTATCCCAATACCTCGTTCAATCTCGTTACCGGCAAGTCACTTTAGTCGTACCGTAATGCATGATCCCGTGACCAACCACTTGGTTACTTTGAGCTCATTATGATGATGCATTACCGAGTGGGCCCAGAGATACCTCTCCGTCATACGGAGTGACAAATCCCAGTCTCGATTCGTGCCAACCCAACAGACACTTTCGGAGATATCCGTAGTGCACCTTTATAGCCACCCAGTTACGTTGTGACGTTTGGCACACCCAAAGCACTCCTACGGTATCCGGGAGTTGCACAATCTCATGGTCTAAGGAAATGATACTTGACAATTGGAAAAGCTCTAGCAAACGAACTACACGATCTTTGCGCTATGCTTAGGATTGGGTCTTGTCCATCACATCATTCTCCTAATGATGTGATCCCGTTATCAACGACATCCAATGTCCATAGTCAGGAAACCATGACTATCTGTTGATCAACGAGCTAGTCAACTAGAGGCTTACTAGGGACACGTTGTGGTCTATGTATTCACACATGTATTACGATTTCCGGATAACACAATTATAGCATGAACAATAGACAATTATCATGAACAAGGAAATATAATAATAACCATTTTATTATTGCCTCTAGGGCATATTTCCAACAGTCTCCCACTTGCACTAGAGTCAATAATCTAGTTACATTGTGATGAATCGAACACCCATAGAGTTCTGGTGTTGATCATGTTTTGCTCTAGGGAGAGGTTTAGTCAACGGATCTGCTACATTCAGGTCCGTATGTACTTTACAAATATCTATGTCTCCATTTTGAACACTTTCACGAATGGAGTTGAAGCGACGCTTGATATGCCTGGTCTTCCTGTGAAACCTGGGCTCCTTCGCAAGGGCAATAGCTCCAGTGTTGTCACATAAGAGAGTCATCGGGCCCGACGCATTGGGAATCACCCCTAGGTCGGTAGTGAACTCCTTCATCCAGATTGCTTCTTGCGCTGCCTCTGAGGCCGCCATGTACTCCGCTTCACATGTAGATCCCGCCACGACGCTTTGCTTGCAACTGCACTAGCTTACTGCCCCTCCATTCAAAATATACACGTATCCGGTTTGTGACTTAGAGTCATCCAGATCTGTGTCGAAGCTAGCATCAACGTAACCCTTTACGACGAGCTCTTCGTCACCTCCATAAACGAGAAACATATCCTTAGTCCTTTTCAGGTACTTCAGGATATTCTTGACCGCTGTCCAGTGTTCCATGCCAGGATTACTTTGGTACCTTCCTACCAAACTTACGGCAAGGTTTACATCAGGTCTGGTACACAGCATGGCATACATAATAGACCCTATGGCCGAGGCATAGGGGATGACACTCATCTTTTCTCTATCTTCTGCCGTGGTCGGGCATTGAGCCGTGCTCAATTGCACACCTTGCAATACAGGCAAGAACCCCTTCTTAGACTGATCCATATTGAACTTCTTCAATATCTTGTCAAGGTACGTACTCTGTGAAAGACCAATGAGGCGTCTTGATCTATCTCTATAGATCTTGATGCCTAATATATAAGCAGCTTCTCCAAGGTCCTGCATTGAAAAACACTTATTCAAGTAGGCCTTTATACTTTCCAAGAATTCTATATCATTTCCCATCAATAGTATGTCATCCACATATAATATGAGAAATGCTACAGAGCTCACACTCACTTTCTTGTAAACACAGGCTTCTCCATAAGTCTGTGTAAACCCAAATGCTTTGATCATCTCATCAAATCGAATGTTCCAACTACGAGATGCTTGCACCAGCCCATAGATGGAGCGCTGGAGCTTGCATACCTTGTTAGCATTCTTAGGATCGACAAAACCTTCCGGCTGCATCATATACAATTCTTCCTTAAGAAAGCCATTAAGGAATGCCGTTTTGACGTCCATTTGCCATATCTCATAATCATAGAATGCGGCAATTGCTAACATGATTCGGACGGACTTCAGCTTCGCTACGGGTGAGAAAGTCTCATCGTAGTCAACCCCTTGAACTTGTCGATAACCCTTAGCGAAAAGTCGAGTCTTATAGATGGTTACATTACCATCCGCGTCTGTCTTCTTCTTAAAGATCCATTTATTTTCTATGGCTCGCCGATCATCGGGCAAGTCAATCAAAGTCCATACTTCGTTTTCATACATGGATCCTATCTCGGATTTCATGGCTTCTAGCCATCTGTCGGATCTGGGCCCGCCATTGCTTCTTCATAGTTCGAAGGTTCACCGTTGTCTAACAACATGATTTCCAGGACAGGGTTGCCGTACCACTCTGGTGCGGAACGTGTCCTTGTGGACCTATGAAGTTCAGCAGTAACTTGATCCGAAGCTTCATGGTCATCATCATTAACTTCCTCCAGAGTCGGTGTAGGCACCACAGGAACATCTTCCCGCGCTGCGCTACTTTCCGGTCGGAAGGGGTGACTATCACCTCATCAAGTTCCACTTTCCTCCCACTTACTTCCTTCGAGAGAAACTCTTTCTCCAGAAAGGACCCGTTCTTGGCAACAAAGATCTTGCCTTCGGATCTGAGGTAGAAGGTATACCCAATGGTTTCCTTAGGGTATCCTATGAAGACACATTTCTCCGACTTGGGTTCGAGCTTTTCAGGTTGAAGTTTCTTGACATAAGCATTGCATCCCCAAACTTTTAGAAACGACAGCTTAGGTTTCTTCCCAAACCACAATTCATACGGTGTCGTCTCAGCGGATTTCGACGGAGCCCTATTTAAAGTGAATGCGGCAGTCTCTAAAGCATAGCCCCAAAATGAGAGCGGTAGATCGGTAAGAGACATCATAGATCGCACCATATCCAATAGAGTGCGATTACGACGTTCGGACACACCATTCCGCTGAGGTGTTCCAGGCGGCGTGAGTTGTGAAACTATTCCACATTTCCTTAAGTGTGTGCCAAATTCGTGACTCAAATATTCTCCTCCACGATCTGATCGTAAGAACTTTATTTTCCTGTCACGTTCATTCTCAACCTCACTCTGAAATTCCTTGAACTTTTCAAAGGTTTCAGACTTGTGTTTCATTAGGTAGACATACCCATATCTACTCAAGTCATCAGTGAGAGTGAGAACATAACGATAGCCACCGCGAGCCTCAACACTCGTTGGACCGCACACATCAGTATGTATAATTTCCAATAAGTTGGTTGCTCGCTCCATTGTTCCGGAGAACGGAGTCTTGGTCATCTTACCCATGAGGCATGGTTCGCACGTGTCAAATGATTCGTAATCAAGAGACTCCAAAAGTCCATCTGCATGGAGCTTCTTCATGCGTTTGACACCAATGTGACCAAGGCGGCAGTGCCACAAGTATGTGGGACTATCGTTATCAACTTTACATCTTTTGGTATTCACACTATGAATATGTGTAACATCACGTTCGAGATTCATTAAGAATAAACCATTGACCAGCGGGGCATGACCATAAAACATATCTCTCATATAAATAGAACAACCATTATTCTCGGATTTAAATGAGTAGCCATCTCGCATTAAACGAGATCCAGATACAATGTTCATGCTCAAAGCTGGCACTAAATAACAATTATTGAGGTTTAAAACTAATCCCGTAGGTAAATGTAGAGGTAGCGTGCCGACGGCGATCACATCGACCTTGGAACTATTCCCGACGCGCATCGTCACCTCGTCCTTCGCCAGTCTCCGCTTATTCCGCAGCTCCTTTGGTGTTGCCGGCCTTCTTGTCCGCTAAGTATTTGGGGCAGTTTCGCTTCCAGTGACCACTTCCCTTGCAATAAAAGCACTCAGTCTCAGGCTTGGGTCCATTCTTTGGCTTCTTCCCGGCAACTGGCTTACCGGGCGCGGCAACTCCCTTGCTGTCCTTCTTGAAGTTCTTCTTACCCTTGCCTTTCTTGAACTTAGTGGTTTTATTCACCATCAACACTTGATGTTCCTTTTTGATCTCCACCTCCTCTGATTTCAGCATTGAATATACCTCAGGGATGGTCTTTTCCATCCCCTGCATATTGAAGTTCATCACAAAGCTCTTGTAGCTTGGTGGAAGCGACTGAAGGATTCTGTCAATGACCGCGTCATCTGGGAGATTAACTCCCAGCTGAGTCAAGCGGTTGTGTAACCCAGACATTTTGAGTATGTGCTCACTGACAGAACTGTTTTCCTCCATCTTACAACTAAAGAACTTGTCGGAGACTTCATATCTCTCGACCCGGGCATGAGCTTGGAAAACCATTTTCAGCTCTTCGAACACCTCATATGCTCCGTGTTGCTCAAAACACTTTTGGAGCCCCGGTTCTAAGCTGTAAAGCATGCCGCACTAAACGAGGGAGTAATCATCAGCACGTGACTGCCAAGCGTTCATAACGTCTTGGTTCTCTGGGATGGGTGCTTCACCTAGCGGTGCTTCTAGGACATAATCTTTCTTGGCAGCTATGAGGATGATCCTCAGGTTCCGGACCCAGTCCGTATAGTTGCTGCCATCATCTTTCAGCTTGGTTTTCTCTAGGAACGCGTTGAAGTTGAGGGCAACGTAGGCCATTTGATCTACAAGACATATTGTAAAGATTTTAGACTAAGTTCATGATAATTAAGTTCATCTAATCAAATTATTCAATGAACTCCCACTCAGATAGACATCCCTCTAGTCATCTAAGTGAAACATGATCCGAGTTAACTAGGCCGTGTCCGATCATCACGTGAGACGGACTAGTCAACATCGGTGAACATCTTCATGTTGATCGTACCTTCTATACGACTCATGCTCGACCTTTCGGTCTTCCGTGTTCCGAGGCCATGTCTGTACATGCTAGGCTCGTCAAGTCAACCTAAGTGTATTGCATGTGTTCCGAGGCCATGTCTGTACATGCTAGGCTCGTCAACACCCGTTGTATGCGAACGTTAGAATCTATCACACCCGATCATCACGTGGTGCTTCGAAACAACGAACCTTCGCAACTGTGCACAGTTAGGGGGAACACTTTCTTGAAATTATTGTAAGGGATCATCTTACTTACTACCGTTGTTCTAAGCAAATAAGATGTAAAACATGATAAACATCACATGCAATCAAATAGTGACATGATATGGCCAATATCATTTTGCTCCTTTGATCTCCATCTTCGGGGCGCCATGATCATCTTCGTCACCGGCATGACACCATGATCTCCATCGTCGTGTCTTCATGAAGTTGTCACGCCAACGATTACTTCTACTTCTATGGCTAACGTGTTTAGCAATAAAGTAAAGTAATTTACATGGCGTTATTCAATGACACACAGGTCATACAAAAAAAATAAAGACAACTCCTATGGCTCCTGCCGGTTGTCATACTCATCGACATGCAAGTCGTGATTCCTATTACAAGAACATGATCAATCTCATACATCACATATATCTCATTCATCACATCCTTTTGGCCATATCACATCACAAGGCATATGCTGCAAAAACAAGTTAGACGTCCTCTAATTGTTGTTGCAAGTTTTTACGTGGCTTCTATAGGTTTCTAGCAAGAACGTTTCTTACCTACGTAAAACCACAACGTGATATGCCAATTTCTATTTACCCTTCATAAGGACCCTTTTCATCGAATCCGTTCCGACTAAAGTGGGAGAGACAGACACCCGCTAGCCACCTTATGCAACTAGTGCATGTCAGTCGGTGGAACCTGTCTCACGTAAGAGTACGTGTAAGGTCAGTCCGGGCCGCTTCATCCCACAATACCGCCGAAAGAACATAAGACTCGTAGTGGCAAGAAAAATTGACAACATCTACGCCCACAACTGCTTTGTATTCTACTCGTGCATAGAAACTACGCATAGGCCTGGCTCTGATACCACTGTTGGGGATCGTAGCAGAAATCAAAAAATTTCTACGCATCACCAAGATCCATCTATGGAGTTTACTAGCAACGAGAAGGAAGGAGTGCATCTACATACCCTTGTAGATCGCGAGCGGAAGCGTTCAAGTGAACGGGGTTGATGGAGTCATACTCGTCGTGATCCAAATCACCGATGACCGAGAGCCGAACGGACGGCACCTCCGCTTTCAACACACGTACGGAGCAGTGACGTCTCCTCCTTCTTGATCCAGCAAGGGGGAAGGAGAGGTTGATGGAGATCCAGCAGCACGACGGCGTGGTGGTGGAAGTAGCGGGGATCCCGGCAGGGCTTCGCCAAGCACAAGCGGGAGGGAGAGGTGTCACGGGAGGGAGAGGGAGGCGCCAGGGGCTAGGGTACTACTGCCCTCCCTCCCCCGTACTATATATAGGGGTCCTGGGGGGCGCCGGCCCCCTGGAGATCCCATCTGAAGGGGGGCGGCGGCCAAGGGGGTGGCTTGCCACGCAAGCCAAGTGGGGCGCCCCCCCCCCCCCCACCCCGAGGGTTTCCAACCCTAGGCGCAGGGGAGGCCCAAGGGGGGTGCACCAGCCCACCAGTGACTGGTTCCCCTCCCCACTTCAGTGTTGGAAATATGCCCTAGAGCCAATAATAAATGGTTATTATTATATTTCTTTGTTCATGATAATTGTCTATTGTTCATGCTATAATTGTATTATCCGGAAATCGTAATACATGTGTGAATACATAGACCACAACGTGTCCCTAGTAAGCCTCTAGTTGACTAGCTCGTTGATCAACCGATAGTCATGGTTTCCTGACTATGGACATTGGATGTCGTTGATAACGGGATCACATCATTAGGAGAATGATGTGATGGACAAGACCCAATCCTAAGCATAGCATAAAAGATCGTCTAGTTTCGTTTGCTAGAGCTTTTCCAATGTCAGTATCTTTTCCTTAGACCATGCGATCGTGCAACTCCCGGATACCGTAAGAGTGCTTTGGGTGTGCCAAACGTCACAACGTAACTGGGTGACTATAAAGGTGCACTACGGGTATCTCCGAAAGTGTCTGTTGGGTTGGCACGGATCGAGACTGGGATTTGTCACTCCGTATGACGGAGAGGTATCTCTGGGCCCACTCGGTAATGCATCATCATAATGAGCTCAATGTGACTAAGGCGTTGGTCACGGGATCATGCATTGCGGTACGAGTAAAGAGACTTGCCGGTAACGAGATTGAACAAGGTATTGGGATACCGACGATCGAATCTCGGGCAAGTAACATACCGATTGACAAAGGGAATTGTATACGGGATTGATTGAATCCTCGACATCGTGGTTCATCCGATGAGATCATCGTGGAACATGTGGGAGCCAACATGGGTATCCAGATCCCGCTGTTGGTTATTGACCGGAGAGGCGTCTCGATCATGTCTGCATGGCTCCCGAACCCGTAGGGTCTACACACTTAAGGTTCGGTGATGCTAGGGTTGTAGAGATATGAATATGCGGAAACCCGAAAGTTGTTCGGAGTCCCGGATGAGATCCCGGACGTCACGAGGAGTTCCGGAATGGTCCGGAGGTGAAGAATTATATATAGGAAGTCAAGTTTCGGCCACCGGGAAAGTCTCGGGGGTCACCGATATTGTACCGGGACCACCGGAAGGGTCCCGGGGGGTCCACCGGGTGGGGCCACCTATCCCGGAGGGCCCCGTGGGCTGAAGTGGGAAGGGAACCAGCACCTAGTGGGCTGGGCGCCCCCCCATGGGCCTCCCCCCTGCGCCTAGGGTTGGAAACCCTAGGGTGGGGGGCGCCCCACTTGCCTTGGGGGGCAAGTCTCCCCCCTTGGCCGCCGCCCCCTCCCTTGATGGGATCTTGGCCAGCGCCCCCTCCCAGGGGGCCTATATAAAGGGGGGAGGGAGGGCAGCAACACAACAGCCTTGGGCGCCTCCCTCCTCCCCTGCTACACCTCTCCCTCTCGCAGAAGCTCGGCGAAGCCCTGCCGAGACCCGCTACATCCACCACCACGCCGTCGTGCTGCTGGATCTCCATCAACCTCTCCTTCCCCCTTGCTGGATCAAGAAGGAGGAGACGTCGCTGCACCGTACGTGTGTTGAATGCGGAGGTGCTGTCCGTTCGGCACTCGGTCATCAGTGATTTGAATCACGGCGAGTACGACTCCGTCATCCACGTTCATTGGAACGCTTCCGCTCGCGATCTACAAGGGTATGTAGATGCACTCCTTTCCCCTCGTTGCTAGTATACTCCATAGATGGATCTTGGTGAGCGTAGGAAAATTTTAAAATTCTGCTACGATCCCCAACATTCAGCCCATGGGGCCCTCCGGGACAGGATGCCCCACCCGGTGGACCACCGGGACCCTTCCGGTGGTCCCGGTACAATACCGATAACCCCCGAAACTTTCCCGGTGGCCGAAACTGGACTTCCTATATATAATTCTTCACCTCCGGACCATTCCGCAACTCCTCGTGACGTCCGGGATCTCATCCGGGACTCCGAACAACTTTCGGGTTTCCGCATACTAATATCTCTACAACCCTAGCGTCACCGAACCTTAAGTGTGTAGACCCTACGGGTTCGGGAGACATGCAGACATGACCGAGACGACTCTCCGGTCAATAACCAACAGTGGGATCTGGATACCCATGTTGGCTCCCACATGTTCCACGATGATCTCATCGGATGAACCACGATGTCGAGGATTAAATCAATCCCGTATACAATTCCCTTTGTCAATCGGTACGTTACTTGCCCGAGATTCGATCGTCGATATCCCAATACCTCGTTCAATCTCGTTACCGGCAAGTCACTTTACTCGTACCGTAATGCATGATCCCGTGACCAACACTTGGTCACTTTGAGCTCATTATGATGATGCATTACCGAGTGGGCCCAGAGATACCTCTCCGTCATACGGAGTGACAAATCCCAGTCTCGATTCGTGCCAACCCAACAGACACTTTCGGAGATACCCGTAGTGCACCGTTATAGCCACCCAGTTACGTTGTGACGTTTGGCACACCCAAAGCACTCCTACGGTATCCGGGAGTTGCACAATATCATGGTCTAAGGAAATGATACTTGACAATTGGAAAAGCTCTAGCAAACGAACTACACGATCTTTGCGCTATGCTTAGGATTGGGTCTTGTCCATCACATCATTCTCCTAATTATGTGATCCCGTTATCAATGACATCCAATGTCCATAGTCAGGAAACCATGACTATCTGTTGATCAACGAGCTAGTCAACTAGAGGCTTACTAGGGACACATTGTGGTCTATGTATTCACACATGTATTACGATTTCCGGATAACACAATTATAGCATGAACAATAGACAATTATCATGAACAAGGAAATATAATAATAACCATTTTATTATTGCCTCTAGGGCATATTTCCAACAACCTAACCATAGGATGAAACATATGGATCTAAATCAGCCCCTTACGAAGCAACGCATAAGCTAGGGTTTAAGCTTCTCTCACTCTAGCAACCCATCATCTACTTATTACTTACCAATGCCTTCCTCTAGGCCCAAATAATGGTGAAGTGTCATGTAGTCGACGTTCACATAACACCACTAGAGGAAAGACAACATACATCTCATAAAAATCTCGAACGAATACCAAATTCACATGACTACTTATAGCAAGACTTCTCTCATGTCCTCAGGAACAAACATAACTACTGACAAATCATATTCATGTTCATAATCAGAGGGGTATTAATATGCATAAAGGATCTGAACATATGATCTTCCACCAAATAAACCAACTAGCATCAACTACAAGGAGTAATCAACACTACTAGCAACCCACAGGTACCAATCTGAGGTTTTGGGACAAAGATTGGATACAAGAGATGAACTAGGGTATGAGAGGAGATGGTGCTGGTGAAGATGTTGATGGAGATTGACCCCCTCCCGATGAGAGGATCGATGGTGATGATTTCCCCCTCCTGGAGGGATGTTTCCCCGGCAGAACAGCTCTGCCGGAGCCCTAGATTGGTTTCGCCAGGTTCCGCCTTGAGACGGCGGCGCTTCGTCCCGAAAAGCTTCCTTCCGATTTTTTCCAGGGCAAAAGACTTCATATAGCAAAAGATGGGCACCAGAGGCCTGCTAGGGGGCCCACGAGGCAGGGGGCGCGCCCAGGGGGTAGGGCGCGCCCCCGCCCTCGTGGACAGGGTGTGGCCCCCCTCTGGTGCTTTCTTCGCCCAATATTTTTAATATATTCCAAAACTGACTTCCGTGGAGTTTCAGGACTTTTGGAGTTGTGCAGAATAGGTCTATAATATTTTCTCCTTTTCCAGCCCAGAATTCCAGCTGCCGGCATTCTCCCTCTTCATGTAAACCTTGTGAAATAAGAGAGAAAAGGCATAAGTATTGTGACATAATGTGTAATAACCTCCCATAATGTAATAGATATCGATATAAAAGCATGATGCAAAATGGATGTATCAACTCCCCCAAGCTTAGACCTTGCTTGTCCTCAAGCGGAAGCCGATAACGAAAAATATGTCCACATGTTTAGAGATAGAGGTGTCGATAAAATAAAATACGGACATGAGGGCATCATGATCATTCTTATAACAGCAACATATATATATATATAGAGAGAGAGAAAATCCATCCTACCACCCAGTGGTAGTTACCCCATATGTCTTATAAAGTACTATGTGGTATTATATATACTACTTTATCATTTTAAATATATTCATATACTATATCTAAGATATTTCAAAGCAAGTTACATGAAAAATTGCATATAAGCCCATAGTTTTTGTTATATTTGTGAAATACGTAAATATTTGTATATAAAAAAGAGCATACTCAAAACATGGTATCTACTACCTATAAATTAGTATATATACTACATAATCATTGTTATATACTACATACTACACGTACATACTCTCAATTTCGACAGATACTACATACAACATACAAAACGCAAGTGATGGTAACTACCACTGCTTGTAGGAAACATTTGTCCTATATATATATATATATAGTCATATGATTTCTTAGGCTAAAGTAACAATCTATTCACAATATCAAGTATGAATCATAAACTTCATTGAAAACTAACAAACTATAATCTCGGTCATTGAAGCAATTTCAATTTATCATAACATCGGAAAAAGTCAATATAAGAGCTTTTCAGCAAGTCCACATGCTCAACTATCATTTAGTCTTTCACAATTGCTAACACTCATGCAATACTTGTGGGTATGGAGTTTTAATCGGACACAGAGAAAGATAGGGGCTTATAGTGTTGCCTCCCAACCTTCTACCTCAAGGGTAATGTCAACAATAATAGTTCATGATAACTTACATCCAATTGGATATATATATCAGGATCTTTCCAACACAATGTGCTTGCCAAAGGATAAAATGTAAAAAGGAAAGGTGAAGATCACCATGACTCTTGTATAATGTATAAGACAAGAATAAAAGATAGGCCCTTCGCAGAGGGAAGCAGAGGTTGTCATGTGCTTTTATAGTTCGATGCACAAAATCTTAATGCGAAAGAATGTCACTTTATGTTGCCACTTGTGATATGGACCTTTATTATGCAGTTCGTTACTTTTATTGCTTCCATATCACAAGATCGTATAAAGCTTATTTTCTCCACACTAATAGATCATACATATTTAGAGATCAATTTTTATTGCATGCAACAATGACAACTTACTTGAAGGATCTTACTCAATCCATAGGTAGGTATGGTGGACACTCATGGCAAAACTGGGTTTAAGGATATTCGGAAGCACAAGTAGTATCTCTACTTGGTGCAAAGAATTTGGCTAGCATGAGGGGGAAAGGCAAGCTCAACATTTTGGATGATCCATGACAATATACTTTATTTCGGATATAAGAAAGCATAACCCATTATGATGTCTTCCTTGTCCAACGTCAACTTTTTAGCATGTCATATTTTAATTAGTGCTCACAATCATAAAATATGTCCAAGATAGTATATTTATATGTGAAAACCTCTCTTTCTTTATTACTTCCTATTAATTGCAACGATGACCAAAACTTTGTTTGTCAACTCTCAACAACTTTTATTCATCATACTCTTTATATGTGAAGTCATTACTCTCCATAAGATCAATATGATCTCTTTAATTCTTTTTATTTTTTCTCTTCTCTTTAATTTTTATTCCCTCAAGATCATAGCAAGATAATCAAGCCCTTGACTCAAAACTAATCTTTATTATATATAGCTCACGGACTCGATTACATAGAAGGATCATAAAGCAAAACTCAAAACTAGATCATACTAAAACTTTATTCTACTAGATCAAGATATTACCAAAAGGATCGAACTAAGAAAAACGGTAAAGATAGAAGTGTGATGGTGATACGATACCGGGGCACCTCCCCCAAGCTTGGCAGTTGCCAAGGGGAGTGCCCATACCCATGTATTTATGTCTCTTTCTTCGGAGGTGAAGGAGATGGTGATGATGATGACAATTGTACCTTCAGCTTTTTCATATTGTAATTGATAAGAGCAATTTCCTCCTTTAAATCATCGACCTCCGATTCCAGCTTCAAGATCTTGTCACATAAATCTCCTTTGCTTTTCTGCCGAAAACGAGAAGGAATAGATCAGTTGTTAGACAGTTTAGCCCTCTTAGGGAGACTAGACTTCTTGAACTTCACGTGCATATCCCCAGGTTGAGGTAGAGGAACATCCTCCTCCTCCGAACTTGAATCATTGATCCTCCTCAAATGAGCATCCTCCTCATCATCCGTAGTTTGACCACAAGGAGATAGGTCCCCATAGGTCTTTGGGTCAGCAATAAGATGTGAGACATAGCTCTCTCCGTCGGAGTCTTGAGATGACATCTTGCTCTAAATCTGCTGCAGAAACAACTCGAAACAAAAACAGAGGATATTTGCGAGGTACGGTGGTCAAAACCTTCGGAAGATTATATAATGAATTTTTACCGACCAAAAGAAGTATCGTGCAAGAACACAGAGTCCGGAGGGCACACGTGGTGCCCACGAGGCAGGGGGTAGGGCGCGCCCTCCACCCTCGTGGATGCCTCGTGTCCCTTTCGGACTACTTCTTATTTTCCTATTTTCTTAAATATTCCAAAACGGAGAAAATTTGCTATTAGAACTGTTTTGGAGTCGGTTTACTTACCGTACCACATACCTATTCCTTTTCGGAGTCTGAAACATTCTGAAAAGTGTCCCTTATGTATTCCTCCGGGGTTACGGTTTCAATAACATTAGTTTCAAAATTTATTGGATTACCTGAGATATAATGTTTGATTCTGACCGTTCATCACCTTCGGATTTGTGCCTTCGAAGTTGTTGATTTTTATGGCACCGGAACGATAGACCTCCTCGATAACGTAAGGACCTTCCCATTTAGAGAGGATTTTTCCTGCAAAAAATCTTAAACGAGAGTTGTAAAGCAAAACATAGTCACCTACATTAAACTCACGCTTTTGTATCCTTTTGTCATGCCATCTTTTAACTTTTTCTTTAAACAGTTTGGCATTCTCATAGGCCTGGGTTCTCCATTCATCAAGTGAGCTAATGTGAAATAGTCTCTTCTCACCGGCAAGTTTGAAATCATAATTGAGCTCTTTAATGGCCCAATATGCCTTATGTTCTAATTCGAGAGGTAAGTGACATGCTTTTCCATAAACCATTTTATACGGAGACATACCCATAGGATTTTTATATGCAGTTCTATAGGCCCACAATGCATCATCAAGTTTCTTCTACCAATTCTTTCTAGATCTATTAACAGTCTCTTGCAAAATTAATTTGATTTCTCTATTACTCAGTTCTACTTGACCACTAGACTGTGGGTGGTATGGAGATGCAATTATATGATTAACATCATACTTAGCAAGCATTTTACGAAAAGCACCATGAATAAAATGTGAACCACCATCAGTCATTAAGTATCTAGGGACTCCAAACCTCGGAAAAATAACTTCTTTAAGCATCTTAATAGAGGTGTTATGATCAGCACTACTAGTTGGAATAGCTTCTACCCACTTAGTAACGTAATCAACAGCAACTAAAATATGTGTATACCCATTAGAGGAAGGAAACGGTCCCATATAATCAAAGCCCCAAACATCAAATGGTTCAATAACAAGTGAATAGTTCATAGGCATTTCTTGACGTCTACTAATATTACCAATTCTTTGACATTCATCACAAGACAAGACAAACTTACGGGCATCTTTGAAAGAGTAGGCCAATAAAAACCGGATTGCAATACCTTATGTGCAGTTCTATCTCCAGCGTGGTGTCCTCCATAAGCCTCGGAGTGACACTTGCGTAGGATCTGTTCCTGTTCATGCTCAGGTACACAACGTCTAATAACACCATCTACTCCTTCTTTATAAAGGTGTGGGTCATCCCAGAAGTAATGTCTTAAATCATAGAAAACTTTTTCTTTTGCTGGTATGTGAAACTAGGTGGTATAAATTTAGCAACAATGTAATTAGCATAATCAGCATACCATGGAGCAGTACGAGAAGCATTTATGACAGCTAATTGTTCATCAGGAAAGCTATCATCAATAGGTAGTGGGTCATCAAGAACATTCTCTAACCTAGATAAGTTGTCTGCAACGGGGTTCTCAGCTCCCTTTCTATCAATAATATGCAAATCAAATTCTTGTAGATAGGAGAACCCATCTAATAAGTCTAGGTTTAGCATCTTTCTTTTCCATAAGATATTTAATAGCAGCATGATCAGTGTGAACAGTTACTTTAGAATCAACAATATAAGGTCTGAACCTATCACAAGCAAATACAACTGCTAAAAAATCTTTTTCAGTAGTACCATAATTTCTCTGGGCACTGTCTAGAGTTTTACTAGCATATTGGATAACATTTAATTTCTTATCAACTCTTTGTCCTAGAACAGCACCTACAACATAATCACTAGCATCACACATAATTTCAAAGGGTAAATTCCAATCAGGTGGCTGAACAATGGGTGCAGAAATCAAAGCTTTCTTAAGTATTTAAAATGCTTCTACACAATCATCATCAAAGACAAAAGGAACATCTTTTTGTAAGAGATTGGTCAGAGGCCTAGAAATTTTTGACAAGTCTTTAATGAACCTCCTATAAAAACCGGCATGACCAAGGAAACTTCTTATACCTTTAATGTCCTTAGGACACGGCATCTTCTCAATAGCATCAACTTTAGCCTTATCAACTTCAATACCTCTTTCAGAAATTGTATGCCCCAAGACAATACCTTCATTAACCATAAAGTGGCACTTCTCCCAATTCAAGACAAGATTAGTTTCTTCACATCTCTGCAAAACTCGATCAAGGTTGCTTAAGCAATCATCAAAAGAAGTTCCATATACGGAGAAATCATCCATGAAAACCTCAACAATCTTTTCACAAAAGTCAGAGAATATAGCAGTCATACATCTTTGAAAGGTAGCAGGTGCGTTGCATAAACCAAAAGGCATACGTCTATAAGCAAAGGTGCCGAAAGGGCAAGTAAAAGTGGTCTTTTCTTGATCCTCTTTTGACACGGGTATTTGAGAGAAACCAGAATAACCGTCTAGAAAGCAAAAATGTGTATGTTTGGATAATCTTTCTAGCATTTGATTAATAAAAGGTAAAGGGTAATGATCCTTTTAGTAGCTTTATTTAGTGTGCGGAAATCAATTACCGTTCTATAACATGTAACAATTCTTTGTGGGATCAATTCATCTTTATCATTAGGAACAACAGTAATGCCTCCCTTCTTAGGGACACAATGGACAAGACTTACCCACTGACTATCAGCAACGGGATAAATTATACCTGCCTCCAGAAGCTTTAGTATTTCTTTTCTTACCACTTCTTTCATCTTAGGATTTAACCGTCGTTGGTGATCAACAACCGGTTTAGTGTCTTTCTCTGATTTTATTTTGTGCTGGCATAGAGTGGGACTAATGCCCTTAAGATCATACAGAGTATATCCAATAGCAGCACGGTGCTTCTTCAGAGTTTTCAATAATTTCTCTTCTTCCTTCTCTGAAAGGTTAGCACTAATAAAAACAGGATATATCTTCTTTTCATCAAGGTAAGCATATTTAAGAGTATCGGGTAATGGTTTAAGCTCAAACACGGGATCACCCTTGGGTGGAGGAGGATCCCCTAGAATTTCAACAAGCAAGTTGTCTTTCAAAATAGGTCCATGTTTAAAGAATACTTCATCTATTTCCCTTCTTTCATTCATAAACATATAATTTTCATGGTCTAGCAAATATTGTTCTAAAGGATCATTAGGAGGCACGGCAACTGAAGCAAGACCAATAATTTCATCTTTACTAGGCAATTCTTTACCATGGGGTTGTCTACGAAATTTAGCAAAATTAAAATCATGAGACATATCCCCTAAACCAATAGTAACAACATCCTTTTTGCAATCTATCTTAGCATTAACAGTATTCAGGAAAGGTCTACCAAATATAATGGGACAAAAGTTATCTTGTGGGGAAGCAAGAACAAGAAAATCAGTAGGATATTTAACTTTCCCACATAAGACTTCAACATCTCTAACAATCCCAATTGGTGAAACAGTATCTCTATTGGCAAGCTTAATTGTAACATTGATATCTTCTATTTCAGCAGGTGCAATATCATGCATAATTTCTTCATATAAGGTATAAGGTATTGCACTAACACTAGCACCCATATCACATAAGCCATGAGAACAGTGATAAAGCCATGAGAACAGTGATCTCCTATTTTAACAGAAATGACAGTCATGCCTACAACATGTCTATGTTTATCTTTAGTATCAGGTTTAGCAATTCTAAAAGCTTCATCACAGAAGTAAATAACATGCCCATCAATATTATCGGCCAAGAGATCTTTAACCATAGCAATACTAGGTTCAACTTTAATTTGCTCAGAGGGTGTAGGTGTTCTAGCATTACTCTTACGAACCACAGTTGAAGCTTTAGCATGATCCTTTATTCTAACAGGGAAAGGAGGTTTCTCAATATAAGCGGTAGGAACAATAGGATCAACATTGTAAGTGATAGTCTATTCTTCAACTTTAATAGGTTCAACTACTTTTACTTCAATGGGAGGATGATATTTAAACCACTTCTCCTTAGGAAGATCAACATGAGTAGCAAATGATTCACAGAAAGAAGCTACTATCTCAGAGTCAAGTCCATATTTAGTGCTAAATTCACGGAAAACATCGGTATCCATAAAAGATTTAACACAATCAAACTAGGTGTTATACCTGACTCCTTATCTTCGTCGAGTTCCCAATCTTCAGAGTTGCGTTTAATTCTTTCCAATAAATCCCCATCTGAATTCAATAGTTTTCATCATAAAAGAACCAGTACAAAAAGTATCGAGCATGGAGCGATTATTGAGAGAAAGCCGAGCATAAAATTTTTGAATAATAATTTCTCTTGAGAGCTCATGATTGGGGCATGAATATAACATTGAGTTAACCCTCCCCCAAGCTTGAGCGATGCTTTCTCCTTCGCGAGGCCAAAAATTATATATATAATTACGATCACGATGAAGCAGATGCATAGGATAAAACATCTGATGAAATTCGAATTTCAATCAGTTGTAGTTCCATGATCCAATATCATCGCATAGCCTAAACCATGTCAATGCCTTTCACTTCAAAGATAAAGGGAAGACCTTCTTCTTGATAACATCCTCGGGCATACATGCAAGCTTAAATAATCCACAAACTTCACCCACATAGATTAGGTGCAAATCGGGATGCAATATTCCATCTCCTGTAAAAGGATTAGCTAGCAGTTTCTATATCATACCCGAAGGAATTTCAAAGTAAACTTTTTCAGTAGGTTCAGTAGGTTGAGGAGAAACTCTTTAGTCTATTGGTCGGGGTGGTACCCCGAACAAGCCCCTCAAAGGATTACTTTCCATAGTAACAAGTGACAGTAAATTTCAGCACAATATATAAAAATTTTCCTTACCAAAGGTGCTTCACTCCCCGGCAACGGCGCTAGAAAAGAGTCTTGATGACCCACAAGTATAAGGGATCTATCGTAGTCCTTTTGATAAGTAAGAGTGTCGAATCCAACGAGGAGCTGAAGGAAATGACAATCGGTTTTCAGTAAGGTATTCTTTGCAAGCACTGAAATTATCGGTAACAGATAGTTTTGTGATAAGGTAATTTGTAACGGATAACAAGTAAAAAAAGTAAACAAGGTGCAGCAAGGTGGCCCAATCCTTTTTGTAGCAAAGGACAAGCCTGGACAAACTCTTATATAAAGGAAAATGCTCCCGAGGACACATGGGAATTATCATCAAGCTAGTTTTCATCACGCTCATATGATTCACGTTCGTTACTTTGATAATTTGATATGTGGGTGGACCGGTGCTTGGGTACTGCCCTTCCTTGGATAGGCATCCTACTTATGATTAACCCCTCTTGCAAGCATCCGCAACTACAAAAGAAGTATTAAGGTAAACCTAACCATAGCATGAAACATATGGATCCAAATCAGCCCCTTACGAAGCAACGCATAAACTAGGGTTTAAGGTTCTGTCACTCTAGCAACCCATCATCTACTTATTACTTCACAATGCCTTCCTCTAGGCCCAAATAATGGTGAAGTGTCATGTAGTCGACGTTCACATAACACCATTAGAGGAAAGACAACATACATCTCATCAAAATATTGAACAAATACCAAATTCACATGACTACTTATAGCAAGACTTCTCTCATGTCCTCAGGAACAAACGTAACTACTCACAAATCATATTCATGTTCATAATCGGAGGGGTATTAATATGCATAAAGGATCTGAACATATGATCTTCCACCAAATAAACCAACTAGCATCAACTACAAGGAGTAATCAACACTACTAGCAACCCACAGGTACCAATCTGAGGTTTTGGGACAAAGATTGGATACAAGAGATGAACTAGGGTTTGAGAGGAGATGGTGTTGGTGAAGATGTTGATGGAGATTGACCCCCTCCCGATGAGAGGATCGATGGTGATGATTTCCCCCTCCTGGAGGGATGTTTCCCCGGCAGAACAGCTCTGCCGGAGCCCTAGATTGGTTTCGCCAGGTTCCGCCTTGAGACGGCGGCGCTTCGTCCCGAAAAGCTTCCTTCCGATTTTTTCCAGGGCAAAAGACTTCATATAGCAAAAGATGGGCACCAGAGGCCTGCTAGGGGGCCCACGAGGCAGGGGGCGCGCCCAGGGGGTAGGGCGCGCCCCCACCCTCGTGGACAGGATGTGGCCCCCCTCTGGTGCTTTCTTCGCCCAATATTTTTAATATATTCCAAAACTGACTTCCGTGGAGTTTCAGGACTTTTGGAGTTGTGCAGAATAGGTCTCTAATATTTGCTCCTTTTCCAGCCCAGAATTCCAGTTGTCGGCATTCTCCCTCTTCATGTAAACCTTGTGAAATAAGAGAGAAAAGGCATAAGTATTGTGACATAATGTGTAATAACAGCCCATAATGCAATAAATATCGATATAAAAGCATGATGCAAAATGGACGTATCAGGTTAGTGTTGTGATAGCTCATATGTGAGATAGAGCCTCGCTCATCCATCCAGATCTACTCCATCGCGAGGGACAGACACCTCTTCGGAGAAGATCCACTTGGATTCAAGACCCCTAACTGGAAGACCTCAAGACCTCCTCACGGAGAAGAACCGGTTACCCTATGTATCGTCTCTTGTTGGATTTGAACCGTGTGATCTCTATGTGTACTCGAATCTACCATATGTGTGACCTAATCTTGCTGGTTTGAGTGATTCTCTCGTGTTTCCCCTCATGATTTCTCCTCGTGTTCTTCGTGTTCATCGCTGGATCCGCTCCTTTCGTGAAAGATCGGCCGTATAGGGTTCCACCCTACATCAGGATGGCTTCTTCCTTCATCTGCGAAAGTATGCTCATGAGCTCCTGGAGCGCGCCGGCATGCTTAACTGTAAGCCCGCCACCGCGCCTGTTGATACGAAGGCCAAACTTTCTGCCACGGATGGTTCTCCTGCTTCGGATACTGCTTTCTATTGGTCTATCATTGGTGCTCTCTAGTACCTCACTCTGACTCGACCAGAGATCCAGTATGCCATGCAGCAAGTGTGTCTTCATATGCATGCCCCCCGAGATGTTCACTGGGCTGCCGTTAAGCGGATTCTCTGCTATGTCTGTGGCACTATGGACCTTGGCGTCACGCTTCACGCCTCCGCCGACACCGCCCTCACCGCCTACTCCGATGCAGACTGGGCGGGCTGTCCTAACACTCGTCGCTCCACCTCGGGCTAGTGTGTCTACCTTAGACCCTCATTTATTTCGTGGCCGTTCAAGCGGCAACCTACGGTCTCTCGTTCCAGTGCTGAGGCTGGGTATCGTGCGGTGGCCAACGCCGTCGCCGAGTGTTCGTGGCTTCACCAGCTGCTTCAGGAGCTCTCCTGCCCTGTTGACCATGCCACGGTGGTCTACCGCGACAACGTCTCGGCGGTCTACCTCTCCGCTAACCCAGTGCATCACCGACGGACCAAGCATATTAAGTTGGATATTCATTTTGTCCGGGAACAGGTGGCCCTTGGCCATATTCGTGTTTTACACGTTCCTATTTCCCAACAATTTGCAGATATCATGACCAAAGGCTTGCCTACAGCGTCGTTTGAGGAGTTCCGGTCCAGTCTTTGCGTCAGCCGCGATGCCGCTTCGACTGCAGGAG